>NC_079196.1:126169069-126469069 GCF_029499605.1 Hyla sarda | reverse complement strand
ATAAAAAATATAGAGTTAACAAAGTTAACTTTTATTGATGTGAAGCATATAGTGCTGCATTGTAACAAGTACTGAAGAATAAGGGACTGAACAGTAAGCGGGAACTGTTCTGGTGACATTTGTACGTGGTGCTGGCTGCATAAATAGCCTCTATTGTATCTCCCACATCTCAGAAAGAAATTCTCTTCTTAATTACATATTTTATGTGGCACCAGAAAAAGAATAATGCTCTTTATACTTCCCTTACAGCTTAGGGCTTGTAAATGTCTAGGCTTGATGTTCTTAAATTCTTACTTGATCTTATATAGAGTAGATTTTCTGGGGGGAGGGGGCTTTTATCATTGATTTGAACATACACAATGGTGTACAGTCCTTATCCCTATGTCTGAACATGTAAAATGCTGAAAGGTTGCTTAGATATTAAAATCTGTTGGAATGGAATGTCATCAAGCTAAATAAGATTAAAAAGTCACTGTTTGACAAGATATGTCTAACATTGTCAAACTGAATCCTATGAACATAAAAGCTGTTCATAAGAGCAGATGGAAATAAGATATGTTTTGTTAAAAGCGTTGTCCAGGGATAAGAAAAGATTATATACTGCTGGGGGTGATATAAAAGTAAAAAAGGAGTGATACTCACCTGCCCCCATCCCCTGCTGCTGTTGTTCCAATGGCTCCCAGTCTCTGCTCATCCTCACTTCTTCTCGGTTTCAGAGACACGTTGTTTCCACGAGAACTGCCCTGCTCAGCCAATCACTGACTGAGACAGAACATACTGTGGTGGAGCAGAGTAATTCCTTCTGGGATGATGCACCACTGCAGTTAGGAAGAAGTGGTGACAAACAGGGATCAGGAGCTGTCGATATAACAGCTTCAGGGGGATGGGGAAAGATGAATATCCTCAGTTATTTTTACAGCACCCTCAGCTGGAGCTAAAGCTGATGTTTAGGGAATGCTACCTGTAAAGGTGGTGTGATTGAGCTGATATTCTACATTGTAAAGTGTTTATCCAGGTTTTGTATTTTACTTTTCTGTATATAGTATTTTGGTCAGATTTTTGCGGTGCTTTCAGTATTGTCATTTAAGTATTTCCTTAAAAAAAAACGTATGCAACCGTACAGAAAACCGCGCCCATAGACTTCCGATTCAAAACCGTATGCACCATATTGCATGCGGTTGTCTCCATTTTTCAAGCCATACGTTTTTTTACTTTTTTTTTCCGGACAGAAAACCGTGGCCCACCACGGTTTTTGGTCCGGGTGAAAAACCATATTAAACCATATACGTTTTTTTTAACATGGGAGTCAATGGGAACCATACAGAACCGTATGTGCGGCAGATTTTTATTTATACCCCAACTGTAGTGAAACAAAAAAGGGGGAGGAGCTAATTGTAAGCACAGTTATAAATGTATTTAATAGTAGCAAATAATAGTTTACAGTCCAGTAGATATCCTGGACAGTACAGCGAACCCACCTGTAGTATTCAGGATGTAACAACAAGGCGACTCTAGCTTTTCATAGATCAGCTACACCGGTGCTCAATGGTAGATGGTAGTAAAAGTCCAAAGCAAATACATAGAGTAGGAACACTACGGCACTCGGAATGCTGCAAAACTTCTTGAAGGAGATTTATCATTCTTTTCAATGGCTTTTATATGACAATTTTTTTTAACTTACTTTTGCTTACATGCAGCCTATTTATCAAATAGTCGCACGTCCTTGATAAATAAATGACAGGTAAGCAAAACCCGGGAAACCCACTTACAATAGCATTCTTTAAAGCAGAAATATTTTCCCTTATGTTAATAGCTGAAGTTCTTTATCTACCCTTTACTATCCCACAACAATCCATCCACCCTCCTCATAAATGAAAAAATATTTAAAATATACTATGCCGCACCATGTATATACGTACTCTGGAGGCTTCTTTGTTTAATTTTGAGCCTGCATTTTGTGATGTTAGTGGGCATAGTCTTGCGTTGTTGCGCTGAGGCTGGAGTTTACATCAGGAAGGAAGACAGCGCAGCACCAACAGGTATATAAACAATAGTGAAGCCACACAAACAAAAAAAAAACACAGTTCGGTACAATACCCACCCCAAAATGTGCATGAAGCTGTATTACTATGGAGGATTCTTTTTTTTAAGGAAACATTTTTGTGCCACATACGGGTTATTTACGTAGTCTGTAAAAATTCTTACACAATTATTTTGTGCCTTATTCTATTTTAACACAACATAAAAAAAAATTGTACACCAGCATGTACGTGTCCTAAAATAACAAGGTATGCAGTGTGCATTATTAGTTACATAATGATTTTTTCTATAATTAACATTAATGTAGTAGCTTTGTTTCATGATGCAGAACAGAACCAGTTGTTAAAGTTGGTGTTTATGAACTTTTATGCAGACGTATGCACTTTCTGTAAGCCAGGTTGGACCTGGAATACATATGCGACTTTTAAATGGAGATGCAACTTTTTTTCTTCATAAATAGTGACTGTCGCCTTTGATAAATACATGACCACTGCAGAGTAAAAAAAAAAAAAAAAGAAATGTGCTCTGAAATAAGCAAAAATCTAAAAGTCGCAGCATGTATAGAAAATTTGCACGTGCGCAAGTATGGGCGACTTTTTAATGCAAAAAATCTACTACAAAGCTTTATAAATCTCCTTCCTTATGTTTATTCCTTCATAGGAATGTACAGACCCGGGAGGTGGTGAGAAGGACGGGATGACGACTGTTTTGCTGCTAGAGCGGCTTCGACTGGTCCCTATGTCACTTCCCCAGTCTCCACCCTTAAGTATACAAAACACATCAAAAACACACCCCTAACCCTTTGGTTACTGGGGTGAAGGAAATGTATACTTACAAACAGTTACAGTATAAAATATACATACAAATACTACAAAATTCACACATAAATTTATATACATTAAAAAACCTGAACTAGTATGGATAGCTTACTTCTCTGAGCATAATTCTACCCTCCTATTTTTAGAAACTGAGTACATTACATTCATTTAATTCCAACCTGCCTAAAGCCTGAGTTTTCAGAATTATAGCTGTTTTCTGTTTTAAAAGTGCAACATTCCTATCTCCCCCTCCTAGAACTCTATATATTCATGACAGACCCATGAATTACATAGTTTTAATATAACCTCCATGAGTCTCACGATTATGTAGAATCAATCTTGGGGAACCTTTACCCATAGTTATTGATCTCACATGTTCCAAAAATCAAATATTTAAAGATCTAATGGTTTTTCCAACATAAAAATGGCCAAAAGGACATTTTATCGCATAAACTACTGACTTAGTACTGTATGTTAAATGTTGTTCAACTCTCAGGACCTTTCTTTCTAATTGGACCGACTGACCAGGGGACATAAAGTTGCACCAATTACATGATCCACATTTATAGTTGCCCTTTGGAATACCTTTGTACAACCAATTATACAATTGAGTCGTGTTCACATGGCCCTTGACCAACTTGTTCCTAAAACTAGTGGTTTTGCGAAACGTGATCAAAGGTTTTTTCTTGACCACGTCCCACAAACACTCCTTGCCAATCCTGTGCCAACATAAACTCATTCCAGTGTATAGCATTTCATAAAATGGGTTCCATAGGACTGTGCTCAAAAGAAAATACAAAACTTTTTTCCTGATCATTAGTCATATTGCGCTTTCGCTTCTTCCTAAGTATGGCTGTGCGGTCCAGAACTCTTTCTCTGCTAAGTGCCTGCTGTAACAAAGTTTCAGGGTATTTTCTCTGGCGAAATCGTTCCAATAATTCTTCCGCCTGTAAATCAAAAATAGTTTGTCACATGCTTTATTTAAAAAAAAAAAAAGGGGTACTCTGCCCAAAGACATCTTATCCCCTATACTTTGGATAAGATGTCTGATCACGGGGGTCCCGCCACTGGGAACCCCCACGATCTCCTTTATGCCACCCCAACATTCATGCTATGCCCCCTTCATGACTTCCACCGTGGAGGGCTTGTGTTATATCATCACAAGGGGGCATGGCGTGATGTAACAACCTCAACCCCAAACCTAGTGTTTGGAACGAAAAGTTCAGAATGCCGGGGTGGCATGCAGGAGATCGCGGGGGTTCCCAGGGGCGGGACCCCATGATCAAACATCTTATCCCCTATCCTTTGGATAGGAGATAAGATGTCTAGGGGTGGAGTACTCCTTTAATAAATCTTCCTCGTTTAACTAACTTTTCTAGTACAAACCTAAGGAAAACATATGAGCGGAGTTTGTGCTGTTCCCGAACGACCAAAGCCAACTCCAGAAAAGTTGGTCTAAAACCAGTATTTAATGAATGCCTAAGGCTAAACTTGAACTGACAAATTTATGTATTCATGACTGTAAAACATAATAGGCCATAATTGCTTGACAGTCTTATGGCATATTACAGACTGTTTTCTTAAACATTAACACTTTGGGCCCTGAGGTGTTTTAAAAAGTCTATGGACATTTTTAGTTGGTTAATTAATCTCATACTATACAGGTCTTCTATAGTATGATAACGAATAATACAGTTGGACTGGCATAAGTCTAATGGTGGGATCCAAAGTCAGCTGTCCTTGTATGGACAAATTTAAGACTGGATTTAACCTCAGAAACATAGAATGTGTTGGCGGATAAGAACCATTTTGTCTGTCTTGTCTGCCCAATACTCTGAATAATGGAACCATAACTGGTGCCCAGTGTGTTTTTTTTCTCTCACTTTTCTCACTGCATGCAGTGGTGATGTCTCTGTAGCTTCTGGTAGGAAGCTGAATGCAATGCAAAAAAAAGTTTGAACTTCTACTTTCATTTAACCCCTTAAGAACTCAGGGTTTTTCCGTTTTTGCACTTTCGTTTTTTCCTCCTTACCTTTTAAAAAGCATAACCCTTTAAATTTTTCACCTAAAAATCCATATTATGGCTTATTTTTTGCGTCGCCAATTCTACTTTGCAGTGACATTAGTCATTTTACCCAAAAATGCATGGCGAAACGGAAAAAAAAATCATTGTGCGACAAAATCGAAAAAAAAAACGCCATTTTGTAACTTTTGGGGGCTTCCGTTTCTACGCAGTGCATATTTCGGTAAAAATTACACCTTATCATTATTCTGTAGGTCCATATGGTTAAAATGATACCCTACTTATATAGGTTTGATTTTGTCGCACTTCTGGAAAAAATCATAACTACATGCAGGAAAATTTATACGTTTAAAAATGTCATCTTCTGACCCCTATAACTTTTTTATTTTTCCACGTACAGGGCGGTATGAGGACTCATTTTTTGCGCCGTGATCTGAAGTTTTTATCGGTATGATGTTGTTTTGATGGGACTTTTTGATCACTTTTTATAAATTTTTTTAATGGTATAAAAAGTGACCAAAATACGCTTTTTTGGACTTTGGAATTTTTTTGCGCGTACGCCATTGACCGTGCGGTTTAATTAATTATATATTTTTATAGTTCGGACATTTACGCATGCGGCGATACCACATATGTTTATTTATTTATTTTTTTACACTGTTTTATTTTTTTTATGGGAAAAGGGGGGTGATTCAAACTTTTATTAGGGAAGGGGTTAAATGACCTTTATTAACACTTTTTTTTAACATTTTTTTTGCAGTGTTATAGGTCCCATAGGGACCTATAACACTGCACACACTGATCTCTCATGCTGATCACTGGTGTGTATTAACACGCCTGTGATCAGCATTATCGGCGCTTGACTGCTCCTGCCTGGATCTCAGGCACGGAGCAGTCATTCGTCGATCGGACACCGAGGAGGCAGATTAGGGCCCTCCCGGTGTCCGGTCAGCTGTTCGGGACGCCGCGATTTCACCGCGGCGGTCCCGAACAGCCCGACTGAGCAGCCGGGTCACTTTCAGTTTCACTTTAGAAGCGGCGGTCAGCTTTGACCGCCGCTTCTAAAGGGTTAATACCGCACATTGCCGCGATCGGCGATGTGTGGTATTAGCCGCGGGTCCCGGCCGTTGATGAGCGCCGGGACCGACGCGATATGATGCAGGATTGCGGCGCGATCCCGCTTCATATCGCGGGAGCCGGCGCAGGATGTAAATATACGTCCTGCGTCGTTAACCCCTTAAGGACTCAGGGTTTTTCCGTTTTTGCACTTTCGTTTTTTCCTCCTTACCTTTTAAAAATCATAACCCTTTCAATTTTCCACCTAAAAATCCATATTATGGCTTATTTTTTGCGTCGCCAATTCTACTTTGCAGTGACATTAGTCATTTTACCCAAAAATGCACGGCAAAACGGAAAAAAAAATCATTGTGCGACAAAATCGAAAAAAAACCCGCCATTTTGTAACTTTTGGGGGCTTTCGTTTCTACGCAGTGCATATTTCGGTAAAAATTACACCTTATCATTATTCTGTAGGTCCATACGGTTAAAATGATACCCTACTTATATAGGTTTGATTTTGTCGCACTTCTGGAAAAAATCATAACTACATGCAGGAAAATTTATACGTTTAAAAATGTCATCTTCTGACCCCTATAACTTTTTTATTTTTCCACGTATGGGGTGGTATGAGGACTCATTTTTTTGCGCCGTGATCTGAAGTTTTTATCGGTATGATTTTTGTTTTGATCGGACTTTTTGATCACTTTTTATTCATTTTTTAATGATATAAAAAGTGACCAAAATACGCTTTTTTGGACTTTGGAATTTTTTTGCGCGTACGCCATTGACCGTACGGCTTAATTAATGATATATTTTTATAGTTCGGACATTTATGCATGCGGCGATACCACATATGTTTATTTTTTATTTTTTTTACACTGTTTTATTTTTTTTATGGGAAAAGGGGGGTGATTCAAACTTTTATTAGGGAAGGGGTTAAATGACCTTTATTAACACTTTTTTTTTACATTTTTTTTGCAGTGTTATAGGTCCCATAGGGACCTATAACACTGCACACACTGATCTCTAATGCTGATCACTGGCGTGCATTAACACGCCTGTGATCAGCATTATCGGCGCTTGACTGCTCCTGCCTGGATCTCAGGCACGGAGCAGTCATTCGTCGATCGGACACCGAGGAGGCAGGTAAGAGCCCTCCCGGTGTCCGATCAGCTGTTCGGGACGCCACGATTTCACCGCGGCGGTCCCGAACAGCCCGACTGAGCAGCCGGGTCACTTTCACTTTCACTTTAGAAGCAGCGGTCAGCTTTGACCGCCGCTTCTAAAGGGTTAATACCGCACATCGCCGCGATCGGCGATGTGTGGTATTAGCCGCGGGTCCCGGCCGTTGATTAGCGCCGGGACCGACGCGATATGATGCGGGATCGCGGCGCGATCCCGCTTCATATCGCGGGAGCCGGCGCAGGACGTAAATATACGTCCTGCGTCGTTAAGGGGTTAAAGGGGTACTTCGGTGAAAAACTTTTTTTTTTTTTTTTTTTTATCAACTGGTGCCAGAAAGTTAAACAGATTTGTAAATTACTTCTATTAAAAAATCTTAATCCTTCCTGTACTTATTAGCGTCTGAATACTACAGTGGAAATTATTTTTCGTTTGAAACACAGAGCTGTCTGCTGACATCATGAGCACAGTGCTCTCTGCTGACATCTCTGTCCATTTTAGGAACTGCCAGAGTAAAAGGAAATCCCCATAGCAAACATATGCTGTTCTGGACAGTTCCTAAAATGGACAAAGATGTCAGCAGAGAGCACTGTGCTCATGATGTCAGCAGACAGCTCTGTGTTTCAAAAAGAAAAGAATTTCCGCTGTAGTATTCAGCAGCTAATAAGTACAGGAAGGATTAAGATTTTTTAATAGAAGTAATTTACAAATCTGTTTAACTTTCTGGCACCAGTTGATTTAAAAAAAAAAGTTTTTCACCGTAGTACCCCTTTAAAATAAGCAGTGCAGAGAGCTCAGAACAGCAAGGTGAGATAACTAATGTTATGCAGCAGATCCATTTTTCTACCAAAAAACAATTGTTACTTTTTGTAATTGTTATGGGCCTAAAGTTAAGTGTTGGTCCAAAATAGAGTTTATTGCTTTACTCCTAGAATAAAACAATTCTAAAATCCACAGACATTTACTTCGAGGACTGGAGTGTCACTCTTTGGGGGTCATTTTCTACATACATACCCTACAATCCAAAATAAGGACCTTTTTTGATCATATTTTGGATCAGATTGAAAAAAAAGGCCCCAAAATTCTTCAAAAACATGGAAATGCTGTCTATTTGGTTTAACAAACAAATGGAAAAAAGGTGTGTGAACATAGCCTAAATAAAAATCTTTTTTGGACGATTAGACCAATAGGATGGTAAGGCTTTCATACAAAAAAGATCACAAAACTGATTCATTGTGCTCATGCATTTTGTCAAACTAAAACCCATGACACTCATGTAGGGCAAATCCTAACAGAAATGTACCAGAAGGACTATAATCTTCAGAAAACAAAATTACAGTGAAGCAAACAGCAGGTAAGGGGTAAAGAGTTTCCACGTATAATAATAATATATATATATATATATATATATATATATATATATATACAAAAATATAGAAGCAGCACACCACAGGTAGAGTTCAAAAGAACGGTGAATTTATTCCATGATGTGAGAGACTACGTTTCTCCAGCCTCACGCTGGCTTTCTCAAGCGTGAGGCTGGAGAAACGTAGTCTCTCACATCATGGAATAAATTCACCGTTCTTTTGAACTCTACCTGTGGTGTGCTGCTTCTATATTTTTGTATGCATTGAGGAACCAGTGGACCAAGGTTCAGAATATGCGGGCACCCCAATTTCTTTTTTTCTTGACATTTCTGGAGGTGCTGTTCTTATTGGATATTTATATATATATATATATATATATATATATATATATATATAGATGCAAATCATAAAATGTTGCAATATCTTGTAATACCTTTTTTATTGAACTAACAGCATTTTGTAGAGTCAAGCTTTTGGGATTCCTCCCTTTATCAAGTCAAAAGCAAATCTAAGCTCACAAGTAGAAGACACAGGTTACATCTCACAAATATGCAGGGGTTAAGACAATAGATGTGGAGAATTCACACTAAGATGGGCCATAAATTGTCCTGTTATGGGAACATAGACTGAATAGATAAGGATGAGAAAAAGGGGGAGGGAGGGGGGAGCAGGGGAGAGACTGGAGCAGGACATAGTGAGATGCAAAAGAGAACACAGTGCAGGTTATAAGAGAATCCAGTATAGTACAGGTTATAAGAAATTTTGATAATGAGATAAGAAGCTCAAATCCACATTGAGTCCCCTGTTTTTCGAGTCAAAAAACAGTATCATTTTGGCTTCAAATGTCTTTCTCTCTTGAGTGTTTTTGAAGTTCCCTCTCAGTATCTTGATTGTAAGGTCATGTATGGAGTGGCCTGTTTGGGTAAAATGGTGTCCAACTGGGGTGCAGTAGTCATTTTCTTTATGGCGGTTGATGGAATGTCTGTGTAGATTCATCCTTTCGTTTAGTGTCCGGCCGGTTTCACCAATGTAGCATCCCATGTCACACTTGGTGCATTGTATCATGTAGACCACATTTGGGGATGTGCAGCAGTATAGTCCAGATTTCAGATTAAGAACAGCATCCCTGGTCAAAAAACACCATTATAAAACCAAGTACAATCTCTCAAAACTAGAAACAGACGCCATCAAAAACTTAAAGAATAATCAAACCATAACAATCAAACCAGCAGACAAGGGAGGAGCAGTGGTGATAATGAACACTGAGGATTACATAAAAGAGGGAAACAGACAATTGTCAGACACTACATACTACAAGAAACTGACAGAAGACCCCACCAAAGAATACACTCTGGAATTGAAGAAACTGATCGAATCCTTCCCAAAAGAGTAACGGAAAGGATTAGAGACACTCATACTCACAAATCCCATAGGGACATTCTACATGCTTCCAAAATTCCACAAAACTGGGTACCCAGGCAGACCAGTAATAACCGGTATGGACACTTTAACAGAACAGATCTCTGGCTTAGTAGAAAACCTATTAAAGCCCTTTGTCAAAAACACCAGCAGCTTCATACAGGACACCACTGACTTTCTTAACAAACTCAATCAGATTACAAACTTGCTTGCCAACTCAATATTAGTAACAATGGATGTAGAATCCCTATACAGCAACATCCCTCACAGAGATGGAATTGATGCCTGCTCACTGTTCCTCTCATCCCAAACCCACAACCGGAAATACAGCCCTGGAGTCATCACTAAACTAATAGAGTTCATTCAAACACACAACTACTTCAGTTTCAACAGTGACATATATCTACAAATGATGGGCACTGCAATGGGGACCAGGATGGCACCACAATATGCCAACCTATTCATGGCTGACCTTGAACAACGATTTCTAGACACACAACTTCACAAACCCTACAGATACTACCATTACATTGATGATATTTTCATCATGTGGACAGAAGGGAGAAAAAAACTCAGAAAGTTATATGATGCCTTTAACACATTCAATCCATCTATCAAACTCAAAATGGACTTCTCTACAGAAATTGTGAACTTCCTGGACACTACTGTCACAATAAACAGGAACACACTACAAACATCTGTATACAGAAAACCCACCAACCGATCCAGCCATCTACATAAATCCTGTTTCCATCCATCACACACTAAGAAAGGCATCATATACAGCCAAGTTACCAGGTACCATCGCATCTGCTCCAACCCTGATGACAGAGACCTGCACCTACAAACACTGTCTGAGAAATTCAAACAAAAAGGATGCAAACCTAGGACAATCAATAGGAAAATACACTCCGCCCTTCAAACACCACCGGAATACCTGCTACAATACAGAGAGATACAACCATCACCACCGCGTACCACTGGTAGCCACATACAATCCGGCCCTTGAAGAAATACGAAAAATTATCAAGGACCTACAGCTGATATTGGTGGAAGATGAGATGCTAAAAGAAATCTTCCCTGAACCTCCCATCTTGGCCTTCAGACAAACACACAATTTAAAACAAAAGCTGGTCAGCAGAAAATTACCTACAGAAAGAACAGACACAGAAAATGAGACCAAACCCTGCAACAAACCACGCTGCAAACTCTGCCAACATATCTGTACCAAGGTGGAAGCCACCCACAACGACAAGACCTATAACATTAGGGGACTATACTGCTGCACATCCCCAAATGTGGTCTACATGATACAATGCACCAAGCGTGACATGGGATGCTACATTGGTGAAACCGTCCGGAAACTCAATGAAAGGATGAATCTACACAGACATTCCATCAACCGCCATAAAGAAAATGACTACTGCACCCCAGTTGGACACCATTTTACCCAAACAGGCCACTCCATACATGACCTTACAATCAAGATACTGAGAGGGAACTTCAAAAACACTCAAGAGAGAAAGACATTTGAAGCCAAAATGATACAGTTTTTTTGAGCTTCTTATCTCATTATCAAAATGTCTTATACTATACTGGATTCTCTTATAACCTGCACTGTGTTCTCTTTTGCATCTCACTATGTCCTGCTAATTATCAGTCTCTCCCCTGCTCCCCCCTCCCTCCCCCTTTTTCTCATCCTTATCTATTCAGTCTATGTTCCCATAACAGGACAATTTATGGCCCATCTTAGTGTGAATTCTCCACATCTATTGTCTTAACCCCTGCATATTTGAGAGATGTAACCTGTGTCTTCTGCTTGTGAGCTTAGATTTGCTTTGGACTTGATAAAGGGAGGAATCCCGAAAGCTTGTCTCTACAAAATGCTGTTAGTCCAATAAAAAAGGTATTACAAGATACTGCAACATTTTATGATTTGCATCTGCATCACTGGACTAATACGGCTACTCAAATTTACTATATATATATATATATATATATATATATATATATATATATATATATATGAGGTTTCTAACTAGTATTCTTTCTCTCTGATTCAGTGGAGAGTTTATTTTCTGGCAAATGTAATGGAAACACAAGACAGTCAGCCTGGAAATGCAGGATTCTTTTTTTTATTTTTTTATACTGGGTGGTCTAGTTCCCTCTTTTTTTTTATTTTTTTTTAAATAAATAATAAGACATTATATCCCTTCAGAACAGTTTTCTTTTTTGCCAATAATGCACAGCATCTTGAAATTGCCAAATTGTGCACTTGATGCGGAAATGAGAGAAAAAGGTTAAATATATAGCAATTAATCGCTATATAATGCCAAACAGCTGAGTAAGCATTGCCAGCTGTTTCCATGCTCATCACTAGTTAATGGGCTGTTGTTTCTTCAAGTGCTAAAAAGTCTGAGGTAAGAAACAAATGAACCAGCCCAAGCTTTTCACTTTGCAACTGTGAGAAAACCTAACCCAAGTGGAAAGCGGAAAAGTTGCCCAAAGTAACTAGTCAGATCCTGTTGCTTGCCTCTGAGAAATGATCACAGGAATCTAAGTGGTTCCAGCAGTTATTTTACTCTTTACTCTCTTTACCTTTCCTCTAGTTAATAACATTTTTCCCCCAAACTAAATGCTGCATTTTGTATATATGTGAATGTATTTAGCATTAATTAAACACCATGGAGATCACTTCCATGTATCTAGGAGTGTAAGGGGGGAAAATAGCTGTATTTGCCACCATAACATGCTAAATGTATCCACTGTAGCATAATTCTTGAAGAAAACTTGTCTTTATTACAGAAAAGTAAAATAAATAAATGAATGAATAAATACAAAGTACAGTAGTAGGCCTCAGTGGATAAACCATAAAACACATTACTACTTTTCATTTGTTTGTTTATTTTATTTTTTTATTTTACTTATATAATTTTTCTGGATATAATTAATAACAATACGTTTTCTTTGAGAAATATATTGCAGTGGATACTTTCAATGAGTTGCAGCAGTGCAAAATACAGCCGACAAACAGGTCAGTGAGCTTATCCTGGAGCTTTGGCTTCTAGCTAGCAGTGAACCTTTAAAGGGGTACTCGTGTGGATTTTTTTTTTTAATATCAACTGGCTCCAGAAAGTTTAACAGAATCGTAAATTACTTCTATTAAAAAATCTTAATCCTTCCAGTACTTAGCTGCTGTGTGCTCTCTGCTGACACTCTTTTTTTTATTATAAAAATACAAAACTTATACAAAAACAAAAAACAAGCTTAACCAGCTATAACATAAATAAGAAATACACTGGTACCAAAAACACAAAAACAAAACCCTGCCTAACCGGCCAGCCCAGCTTTACAAAAACCTAAAATATGCCAACCCACCTAACTGAACCAAACAACACACTCACACACATACCAAAAATGAACATAAAAATAGCACAACTTGGCTTATCAAAATATGAAAATAAAATTTAGCACTACTTGGCTAGAACTCAAAACCATCCATACTCAGGAAACACACCGAGAAAACAAAACAGAAAATATAACAATCACACCACTACAAAAGAAAAAAAAATATTAAAAAGCACACATTGGCTTATCAAAATATAAACAAACATGAAATTTAGCACTACCTGGCTACAAAAAAAAAAAATAAAAAAATAAAAAACACATACACTATACCAAATAAACTGAAATAAACCAAATAAACCACGTAACAACATAATAACTGGTCCGACTGCCATAACTACTGTAATGCTCTGATATAAAAAAAACAATATATAAACAATATACATACAAAATCACATCAACATAATAATATAGTATTTGACTAAAAATAAATATATACACTACAGAAAACCCACAAAAACAATAGAAAACCCTACCAAAATCCCTACACTAAAACTGTACCCACACCACCCCTCCTGCACATGGGTCAGAGTCCATACTGTTCATGCACAAAGTCCTGTCCCTAACTGACCCATGTCAGGTCCCCAAAAGAAAAGCAAAACACCACCACCCACAAATACACCCTCCCCACCTAGCACTCCTCCCAACCAACTTACACACAAACTTATACATACTAACATATACACACTGAACCAAAACCACCTTAGGCCCAAGTTTGGTCGCCTGTAAGCCCTTCTTACCATATCAGCTTAAAACAAAAAGCTAGCGTGCCCACCACCAGGGATAAGGATGGCAGACTTGATACATCAAAATAATTTTTAACTCTTTCCCTAACTCCCCCCTACAATTTTCCCTAATTCTATCCCTCCATTAAAACTGACCCTGCTCTCACCCTATCACTATCCCTATAACACTGCCCCTAACCAAAATAAAGGTACTCTACCTAAAAGGTCTAGTACCTAGGGCACATCAAAAGAAAAACCTCTCCACAGGAGAGAAGCCATACTGATACCAAGGCTGCCATACTCCAAAGACCTGATCTTCCCGAGGTCAACGGTGATATTCCTATAGACCTCCACCTCGGAGATTATTTTCTGCTGGGTCGACACTAAACACCGGGCATTCCATGTGTAGTACCTAACTACTAAGCTAACTAAGAATAAAGTGCCCCGGTCTCGGCCACCCAGGTTCCTAAATGCCCCATAAGCCCACTCCGGGTAAGTAAGGCTGGCAAGTTGACTCCAGCCGATGGAAGTGCCCACCTGGTTGTAGACCCATATATTAAAGGAACAATGAAGCAGGAAGTGGTCCATGCTTTCCAGCGTGTCCCCACACTCTTCTCGGGGACATCCCCGATCATCAGAGTTCCTACGCTTCAAATTGTCCCTCACATATAGCTTCCCCTGAAAGCAGCGCCAGGCCAAGTCCCAAAACTTCTGAGGGATCCTTTTCATGTTTAAAAGATACAACCCCACCCTCAGATCCCGACCTGGGCAGTCCCTGAGTGCCAGAGGCTTCTGGAAGTGGGTCAACAGAACCCGGTTGTCAAGGAACTGCCTTGACTGGGTCCTGATCTCCCACACTCCCAGACCAAATGCTCTGGCCTGATCCAAGGACAGCAAGTACCCCTTCCAGAGACCTGCACTACTCCGCTCCACTGCCTCCCTGACACTAAGGACAGCACTTAAGGTGCTTCGGCCCGGAACAGTGCAGTGCTGGGCCTCCGAAAGGAGCTGGGGTGCAAACTTCCCCAGCCGATTTAACAGTATCTTGGCCAGAAGCTTCCTGTCTGTATTAAGAAGAGCTATGGGCCTCCAATTCTCAATATGGCTGGGATCTTTACCCTTTGAGAGAAGAATCAGGGCTGACCTCCTCATTGACTTCGGCAGAGTGCCCGAGGAGAGACACTCATTGAATACCTCATTGCTGCAGACTCTGCCAGATTTTCTTCCTCTGGCCGGAACAATGGCTGTAGCAGTTTTCTCTCCAATCCCTGCCAGCCTTGAAGAACAGGGAATGGAGGCCTGAGACTCCATGCAGGAAAGCTCTTCCAGGGAGCCTGCCACACCCCTGGAAAAGGCTTGCTGGAAAATGCTGCTTCTCTCTGTGTGGAAGTCTGGAGCTCAAAAGAGACACACCCGACAGCTTCTCACACTGAACTGGACTGCTGTGTTCACAGGAATTGCTCTCTGCTGACACCTCTGTCCGTGTCAGGAACTGTCCAGAGTAGAAGCGAATCCCCATAGCAAACCTCTCCTGCTCCAGTTCCTGACATCGACAGAGGTGTCAGCAGAGAGCACTGTGGTCAGACTGAAAAGAACATCTCAACTTTCTCTGTAGCATACATCAGCTGATAAGTACTGGAAGGATTAATATTTTTTAAAATAAGTAATTTACAAATCTGTTTAACTTTCAGGCACCAGTTGATTTAAAAAAAAAAGTACCCCTTTAAATGCACCCCTCAAACAAAGGGTCTAAAGAGATAAAGATAAGTCTCACACTCCCTACTCCCTTTTGTCTTGTAAATAGTATAGTAAAGGTATTGCCTTATCCTATTATTGTATTGTTTTTTTTCCCTATCCATGTAGGGAAGGTTCTAATGCTGTATACTGCATACTCTGTTTTTTTCTTCTTATTGAAGTGTTGGAGTAGTGTCCAATACGATTGTGCCAGCTACCATCCTAAAAAAGTTGTGGTTGAGAGTCTAAAAGTTTTTTTTAACATCTTCAGGGCATGGCCAATTTTTATTTTAGTTTAGTTAAAAAAAATTTTACACCAGAGAGCTCCTTTAACTTGCCCTGTTCTGACCTCTTTTTTTTATCTTTCCACCTATAAAGCTGTGTTAAAGCTCATTCGATATGATCTGTAGTTTTTATTGGTTTATTTGGCATAGATTAGACTTCTTGATTGCTTTCTATTCAACTATTTTTTTGGTATGTGATGTGACCAAAAAAAAAAAAATTATTGAACCAGATTCTATCTATGTTTTTCACTATGTGGGATCAATAATGTTATATTTTAATAGGACAATTCTGCATGTGGAAATACCAAATACGTTTATTTTTTATTTTATTTAGAAAATGGGAAAAGGAGGGGGTAATTTGACATTTTACTATGGGAGTTTCTTTAAATTTAATTTCACTTTACGATTGTTAATTTAGATAAATGCAGTAGCAATGTACTGCATTCATTTATGTGATCTTGCTCTATTGGTAAAACTGGCCACAGGCAAACTTTATCAATAGAAAAGACCCAGCAGCCACGGAAAGCTAGGTAAGGCCTTGGGCTTCCAGGACAAGGGCTCCCTATGATCACATCACAGGGGCTTTCTAAAATCACTGCACATCCACTTACAGTTCTATCAGCTATTTAGATGTAATTGTCAAATCTAATAGGTATTTAAAGGGGTACTCCTTTTTCATTTTCTTTTTTATACAACTTGTGCCAGAAAGTTAAACAGATTTGTAAATGACTTCTATTTAAAAATCTTGATCCTTCTAATACTTATCTGCTGCAATGTGCTTCACAGGAAGTTATTTTCTTTTTGAATTTCCGTTCTATCTGACCACAGTGCTCTCTACTGACACCTGTCCATTTTAGGAACAACTTTTTAATTGCTTTAATAAAAATAAAAAATAAATCAGTTTTTTTTTTTTTTTACTTTAAAAACTTCTCCACTAGGGGTCTCCCTAGCAATCCTGTCAGCAAGCATTTTGGACTCAGTGAGTGAGTCTGAAATGAGCTCAGCGCAGCTCCCAGCCTGTCAGCAGGAGGGAGGGAGCACTGAGCTCGTAGACAAGCAGGGAGCAAACAGAAAGAATACATTCCATCTTCTCTTTTTCTCAGTTCCTCTCCCCTAAATCTACTTTCCACATGGCTTATATATGCACTGCTTATCTCGCTCTCTCATGGCCGTTGCTCAACCTCCTGTGCACTGTGCTTTGAATTGAGCTACTAAAGAGCATAGAAAAAAAGTATTTTTAGTTTTTTTTTTAAAGCAAAATAAATGCAGGGATAGACTTAGGCAGAGTCAGGGACAGATGGGGAGGGGGATTAGGGAAAGTTTAGATGGTGATAGGTACTCTTTAAGAACCATTGAACATAAACATATACATACATCTGCATTAGTCATTTTCATTCACACATGCTAAGGAAGCACATAAAGATTGCTAAATTGAGTAAATCGGCTATAAAAGCAAAAATTAAAGGAACAGTGACCAAATATACATTCTTTTGACTCAAAACCTGTAATCTGCCAAGTTGCATTTAAGCAACTGTATTACACTGGTATTGCAATGGGAGTTTAGTAAAGTTTTACAAGTTGTTTTATGCAATGCTAGTGTCCAGAGGTCCCCACTTCATTGACAAAAGCTGTTGGTCAAAGAGGAACTTTGGGTTTTAACATTAGGGACTATTATACCAGGCATAACCCTCATCATCTCCCCAGTGGCTAACACACTTCCAAAGCTAGGTTTCCTGATATGCCTGTTTTATTAAATACTTACAATTATTTAATGCCTTTTCTTTGAACATGTGTTCTGCTGTCACTCATCTACAAAATAAATTGACAAATAAGTGTAAGGCCATATTCACACTGCAAAATGTCCGTGCAGAATTCTGCATAAATATTCCGCACGGACATTCCGGAGTAGCAGAGTCCCATTGATTTCAGTGAAGAAAATTGGAGATAAAAAGGAGGACAGAATATGGCGTTTATAGTGTTGTTATTCATGTATAATAGAGGGGGTGGATTCTGAGCACTTGCTCACCTGCTAGTGTTGCTCGGCAGGCACAACACTGTTAAGCGCTTTTAGAATTATTTGAATACAAGTCCTGGTGGACGCTTTCCTTCGGTAGCGTTGGGCAACAGTGCAGGTACATGTAGAGGAGATGAGGATGAGAGTTTCCCGGTAGGGATGCCCTTGTCCAAAAAAATTCACCCAGGGATGACACTAGACTTTTTAGTGCTTTTTATTGTTGCAAACAGAAGAAACAACTGTGGTTACAACTGACAACGCGTTTCAAAGTGTATTCCCTTCTTCATTAGGTCCATAAACATATTGTGTACATTTTGTCTTTATGCTTTTGAGACATATGTCTCCAACGGAAACAGAAAAAAGTGGTTGAGAGGAACATAACACAACCTTATCTACTTGATAGATATCACCTCCTTTATGTTCTCCAGCACTACTCATCCCACCACCCACCACATCCACACACATGTGGCATTTTAAAGATTACCCACTACCACTCCTAATAAGGACTTAGATGTCTGGGATCTCATGTCCCCAAGATGGCTTGGGAGATCCCACTTAACCTAAGAGGGGTAGAGATGTGATATGTTCCTGTGATAGGCTTCCTTTACATAAAATGCACTGCAGAAAATGCACCGGAGGGAAAATAAAGCAAGAACTGAGTCCCAGTGTCCCCGTCTGCCGGCAGGGCTGAGAACCCGCATGTGAGTCCAAGGCCGTCACTCACCTCACTCCGCTTCCTCTGTGTCTCAGCTCAGGCATGCGTGTCCCTGTCTCCTAGGGCACTCGCGTGCCGGAACTCTGAAATTTAAGGGGCCAGTGCGCCCATAGTTAGTGTTTGCACCTGACACCACATAATAAGTCCCTGCACACTTCCCTGCCAGATCTTCAGTGCCCCTAGCCTGAGATGAAGTGACCCTTATAGCCTGTTAGCCTTACCCGTGTTTCAAGACCTTCCTCTACATTATTAGACTCCGCACCTTTGCCGCCTGCCTTGACCTTCTGCTACGATTGACTACGCTACTGCCTTATCCTTTGGTACCTCGCCTTGCCCAGCTACCTGTGTGGTCGAGCCATGTCGGGGGTAGCGACTTGGGTGTCGCCTGCCATAGCAAGCCCATCCTGCCTTGCAGCGCGCTCTGGTGAAGATCAGCGGCACCTTAGACTCTGCTCCCCGATATGGTTCGAGTCATCAGCCACACAGGTTAGAGGACACACATCCAGCTCCCTTACAACAACTGATGCCAACTGATGCACTTCTGGCATTTTTGCCCAGTTTCGCCAGACGCCACATATATGTAACTCAAGCCTTAGACTGTGTCCCCAACACAGCTTAAAGGGGTATTCCAGTGAAAAACAATTTTTTTCATATCAACTGAGACAGACAGAGGTGTCAGCAGAGAGCACTGTTGTCAGACAGAAAAGAACAACTCAACTTCAGCAGCTAATAAGTACTGGTAAGATTAAGATTTTTTAATAGAAGTAATTTAAAAATCTGGAGCCAGTTGATATGAAAAAAATTGTCCCTTTAAGAGCACTTCCTTAAACAAGCAGAAAATTTGCTTTTCAAAAGATTGCATTATATATATTAAACAGGCCAAAACGAAAATGAAGATCTGCCAATATGCTAACTTGCCTGTCTTAAAGGGGAAATACCCATTATAATGTACTTCTCTGCAACACCTCTTCCCCACCTACTTGTCATGCTGGTTCCCCTACAGCCACATTAATGGCATACTCACACATTGTAGAAACACAGTATAAGACACACAACAAACTGCAATGTATAAAATTGCAAAAACAAGGCATTTATTCTGCACACGTTTTCCCTAAAGGCCATGTATCCTCAGCTCCTTTTAAATGAATTCATACATATCCAGGAGGAATTACAGAGGAATTGCACAATGCAGTTTTCCCTAGGATCAAAAAACGAAACAGCTGACCAATTCTCTTGTATTTATGTGTAAGGGCATAGTTTAAAGGGAACTTGGCCTCAGGGTTATACTGGCCGAAGCACAGGCAGCATGAAACAAAGACAGGTACTGTTGTTACAGTGATGTATGATTCACTGTGAAAGACAGCAGCATTTCAATGATGACAGGTTCATCTTAAAGGGTACCTCTCATGAAATAAACTTTTGATATTTTTTAGATTAATGAATGCTGAATAACTTTCCAATACCATGTTAATGAAAAATATGCTTCTTTCTATTGTATTTTTCCCGATCAGTCCTGTCAGCAAGCATTTCTGACTCATGCTGGAGTCCTAAACACTCAGAGCTGCCAGCCTGCTTTGTTCACAGCCAAACAGGCTGTGAACAAAGCAGGCTGGCAGCTCTGAGTGTTCTCCTTTGTGAACAAAGCAGACTGGCAGCTCGTAGTGTTTAGGACTCCAGCATGAGTCTGATATGCTTGCTGCCAGGACTGGTAGGGAGACCCCTAGTGGTAATTTCTTCAAAGTGGAAAATTAAATAGAAAGAAGCATATTTTTTAATAACATGCAATTGTAAAGTTATTCTGCATACATTAATCTATAATATATCAAAAGTTTTTTTGATGAGAGGTACCCTTTAATGAAAAGAAGCCATAGTGTTAACATTAGCCATTTAAACTTTGTGACTCTTAAAATACTATCAGTGCCGACCAGTGAAAGGGACATTTTAATGTCAGCAAGTTATTTTTATTTAAGACCCTTGCCTTGTTATGTCTTTTAGCTGCTATCTGTCTGACAGCTGTCACCATGTTAAAGGTACAGTCAATGAAAAGCTCTCCACATAAACTGATGTTCTGAAAACTGTTCCATCTTCCATTCAGTCTCAGTAGATACTTACCCCTCTGGTCCATGCCGATATTCCCAGTCACCCACATGAATCCAAGGTACAAAGTGTGGCAGACCGCAGGTTTTTGACATGGGAAGATTTTTGACATGGGAAGAATTCTCTGATAAGTACTTGCAACACATCTCAGAGGGCTCTATTATCAATTTAGTTATTTTTTTTCCGCTCTCTTGCTCACTCATACTCTACTATAGCACAATATGATTATTTTGACAAGTTATTAGGTAACTAGTCACAACAGGTCTCTGTTTCAACAGACTGTTTGTTTAGCATGTTGCCAAAGGTGGCATAAACCTGCGGAGATTGGTGCTCAAGTTGCCTCCCATAAAGCTTTAAAGGGGTACTCCGCCTCTGGACATCCCTTTTGGATAGGGCATAAGATGGGACCCCCATGATCTCCCTGCAGCACTGGTGACGTCACGGCTGCATCCCCAGTGATGTCACGCCATGCCCCCTCAATGCAAGTCTATGGGAGGGGGCGTGGCCACCATCACACCTCCTCCCATAGACTTGCATTGAGAGGGGGCATGACGTCATGAGCCTCTGGCGCTGCATCACCAGTCATCCGGCACGGGGCAAAGTTTGCTCTGTGCACTGGAGTACTGGGGTGCCGCAGCAAAGATCGCGGGTGGTCCCAGTGGCAGGACCCCTGCGATCTGACATTTTATCCTCTATCCTCTGGTTAGGGGGATAAGATGTCTAGGGGAGGAGTACCCCTTTAAGTAAATGTTTGATTCATATATCTGTAGATCTCTCTGCTAAACTTAAAGAACGGCTTCAAGCAGTTAGTTCCTGTACACCTAGTGAAAAAATAAAGGAAACACACTGGAGAGTGTTAAATAAGATGCATTTAATCTACCTAACAGGTCTAAAGATGTCACATATTTGATTGCATGTCCAACATGCCATCATGCTAAGGCAAATTTATGGCATTGCCTATGGGGGGTCCCTCCCAATCCACATAGGTCTCTGGTGAAGTAGGTACTCCAAGATACAGTATATGGAAATATCACTTGCCTCTTGATCCCCTGACTTAATATATATTCCACTGCCTTTCAGACGAACCTCTTGGCTCTTTAGCAGTGGGGGGTCATATTGGTAAATGTACCCATCTTTTCTTACTCGTTGCTCAGAGAGGGCTATTATGACTATGGCTTCACTGACAACTGTTCCCGAACTTATCCATGACCTGACTGACATACTCAGATCTGAACTCCTTCTTAGTATGTGTAACACGGACAAATTCGCTAAACCTTTCTTTCTGGAATGGAAATGGATATTTGGTATCATGTAGTATCATGTGGGTCTCAGACATGTAGTATCTTGTAGTATCATTTGGAGTGCAGCGCCCGTGCACTTCTAGGAGAGAATGCCTGCAAACATACAGGTCCAGTGGAGCATGCCAAAATGTCCCTGTAAAATCAGTATATGGTGGTATAATAGGTATAATATACTACTCTATATAAAGCAGAGACATACTATAGGTGTGTGCATGAGCCCTTAGCCTTCCTTGTATAACACTACTTGAAGTACCCAAAACAACGAGTTTTCAGAGCTGTTATGGCTGTTTCCATTGAAATGAATAAGCCATGCACAGACTGGTGCCTCTCCAAATGGGAAGGCGGTCCAGGGACCTTTGTTCTTGAGATTGATGTGGGTCCCAGACATTCCAAAAATGTCTATAATGAGAATAAACCTTTAAAGGGGTATTCCCAACATGAAAAGCTGATCAATGCGGGTCTAACCACTGTGGAAAAAATAAAGTTGATCACTGTAAAGAATGGTGAATGCTCAAAACCTCCCTGGTAACAATGTGTATTATAATAAAGTCTATTGTTTTAGATACAATACTTAAATCGGACAATGTGCAGTAACATATATGCTGCTTACAAAGAAGCAAGACTGATGTCTCATTGCTGTCAACTTGTGTACTGAGATAGTGGCTTCTGGATGATCCCATAATGGCCTTGGGGAAGATATTTCAGTCTGGATGTTTGCCAAATTCCAAGTCTTATCAGTAGTCCTAAGCACACAAAGCTTAGCAGACCCCAGCATGCTTGTAGCATTGCTTTCACTGAATGAACTTACATATCCATAGTTCTTAATGACAGTTCATTAACTATTAAAGCTCTGTTTGTAGTCTTACCTCAATCTTAGTGTTGCAGCTCACTGAAAAAAAATGTTTTCTCAGAATTAGTTGAACGTTTTCTTCTTCCACTAACAATGTGAGAGTGCACCTTTTTGTTATATAACATACAGCATTATTTTACTTTTTTTTTATCTCACCCATCTGTGTTGTTTACACATTATCTACTTATCCCCTTAAGGACCAAGCCTATTTTCATCTTAAGGACCAGAGCATTTTTTGCACATCTGATCACTGTCACTTTAAGCATTAATAACTCTGAGATACTTTTGCTTATGAATTTGATTCAGAGAATGTTTTTTCGTGACATATTTTACTTTAACATAGTGGTAAATTTTCGTTGATACTTGAAAATTTGAGAATTTTGCATTTTTCTAACTTTGAAGCTTTCTGCTTGTAAGGAAAATAGACATACCAAATAAATTATATATTGATTCACATATACATAATAAATTATATATTGATTAACATGTTTGCATCATGAAGTTGACATGTTTTTACTTTTGGAAGACATCAGGGGGCTTCAAAGTTCAGCAGCAAAAATCTGAATTTTTCAGGGACCAATTCAGTTTTGAAGTGGATTTGAAGGGCCTTCATATAAGAAATACCCCATAAACTACCCCATTATAAAAAAATTGCACCCTTCAAAGTATAGAATGAATGAAATGAATGAAATTCAGAAAGTTTGTTAACCCTTTAGGTGTTTCACAGGAATAGCAGCAAAGGGAATTCAAAATCTTCATTTTTTACACTAACATGTTCTTGTAGACCCAGTTTTTGAATTTTTTCAAGGGGTAAAAGGAGAAAAAGCCCCCCAAAATGTGTAACCCAATTTCTCTTGAGTAAGATAATATCTCATATGTGAATGTAAAGTGCTTTGCGGGTGTACTACAATGCTCAGGAGAGAAGGAGCCACATTTGGCTTTTTGGAAGCAAATTTAGCTGAAATGGGTTTTAGGGGCATGTCACATTTAGGAATCCCCTATGGTGCCAGAACAGCAAAAAAAAAAAAAAAAAAGCCCCACATGGCACACTAGTTGGGAAACAACACCCCTCAAGGATCGTAAGAAGGGGTACAGTGAGCCTTTACACCCCACAGGTGTTGGACAAATTTCCGCTAAAGTTGATTTTTCATTTTCACAAGGGGAAATAGGAGAAAAAGCCCCACAAATGTTTTAACTCCATTTCTTCTGAGTATGGAAATACCCCATATGTGGATGTAAAGTGCTCTGCGGGCGAACTACAATGCTCAGAAGAGAAGGAGCGCCATAGGGATTTTGGAGAGAGAATTTGTTTGGAATGGAAGTCCGGGACCATGTACGATTACAAAGCCCCCATGCTACCAGAACAGTGGACACCCCCACTTCATTTTCATGGACCACTCTTCCAAAAATCTGTCAGAAACCTGTGGGCCGTAAATGCTCACTGCACCCCTGCACCCAGGGGTATAGTTTCCAAAATGGGGTCACATGTGGGAGGTCCACTGTTCTGACACCATGGGGACTTTGTAAACAAACATGGCTTTCAATTCCAGACACATTCTCTCTCCAAAAGGCCAATGGTGCTCCTTCTCTTCTGAGCCCTGTAGTGTGTCAGCAGAGCTCTTTACGTCCACATATGGGGTATTTATATACTCATAAGAAATGGTGTTACAAATTATGGGGGTCTTTTTTCCTATACCCCTTTTGAAAATGAAAAATATGGGATAACACCAGCATTTTTGTGAAAAAATAAAAAAAATTCATTTTCACGTCCAACTTTAACAAAAATTCTTCAAACACCTATGGGGTGTTAAGGCTCACTATACCCCTTGTTATATTCCGTGGGGGTGTAGTTTTCAAAATGGGGTCACATGTGGGTGTTTTTTATTTTGTGTTTATGTCAGAACCGCTGTAACGATCAGCCACCCCTGTGGAAATCCACTCAAATGTACATGGTGCTCTCACTCCTGAGCCTTGTTGTGCGCCCGCAGAGCATTTTACGTCCACATATGGGGTATTTCCGTGTCACAAATTTTGGGACATGGTAGTTTTGATGCAAAGAAGTTTTTTCTTTAGGTTTTCTACACACAGAAAAACCATTCTACCACACAGAAATAACCACAGTATATATAAATTCAAGACACAGCTATATGAAACGTATTTTATTTTTCCAATTTTCTATGCCATTTTAATAAAGCTACGGCTACATGGCAACTTTGGCAATGATACAGGTTGCTAAGTCGCACTGCAGGGATCATGCAGCATTGCAGCTAATTTTAGTAAATTGAATCACATTGCAACTTACAAGTGACTGTGATCATGATCCAACAGTTGTAAGAAATTAATCCAACATGGAATTCTGGTGACTGTGGTGTTGTGGCCACAGGCATTTGTAGGTTGTCCCATAAACCTACATTGGTTGTGAATCTGATGCAGCTAAATCCCTGCAGTGCTTAATGATGATCTTTGACTGTGTAACCTATACCGTAGCCAAAGTCACAGTGCAGCCTTAGCTTTAATGTTTGGTTGGTAAAAGTTAAAACAGCCAAGGAAAAAGCATTGTGCTTGTCAGAAACACGGATGGGCAGCATGGTGGATCAGTGTTTAGCATTATTGCCTTGCAGCACTGAGATTTTAGGTTTTGAACCCAAGACAACATGAGTAGGTATTTGTACATGTACATCTTTGTCCTGATTTACTAAGAGTGGAGTGAAGGTTTCTTTGTGGGTTTTAATTCCCTACAATTTATTTTCCATGGTATTTACTAAGGTTTCCCTACATTTTCCCCTTTTCCTACACTTTGCTTTTTTTTTTTTACACATGCTCTGATCTGTAGGGTTTTCCTCAGCTCAAATCCACCACATTAAACCTCAGTAAATATGTTGGGTTTTTGTGAAAATGTAGAGGACACGCCCCTTTTCGGGGACCATGCCCCTTTTACAGACAACCACGCCCCCTTTTTGGGTTTTCTTAGCAAAATGGAAAGTTGGGTTTTTTCAATTCTGGTGCAAATTCTGGCTCAAAGTTTGGCGTAGACAGAATATCTGGCACAATGCGACAGAATCTGGTGCACAACCTGACAAAACTTGTAGTAAATGAGGGCCCATGTGTTTGTATTGGTTTCCTTCCACTCTCCTAAAACATATGTATTCTCTACAATAACATATCTTAGGGGACTTGCACACCACATTATTGCTGTCCGTTTTATCTAAATGTTTTATAGGAAAAAATCATATAAAGGAATAAAAAAAAAGAAAAAAAAAGTGGCACACCATATAGGGCAATATGGTCATAAATGGAAACCAAATATGCGACATACAGTAGTGGAACTGCTCACCTGAATGGGTTGTGGAGCCGCCATAACCCTGTAGTGAAGCCAAACAATCCCTCTCCGGGGAGGATGAGAAATTCAATATAAATACTCTTCAGCACTGAGTCACACCAAATGGGGTCCAATAACATTGCTCAATCCAAAAAAGAAAAATGGTTAGTAGTGTCTCAAGGAGTGCAATGAGTACCTTAAACTCCAAGGCATAAAAAAAGAATACTTTATGTCTATCATGAACGTGTTTTCGGAGGGTATTTCTCCTTCATCAGATGATCAGTAGTGTTGCTCATGAATATTCGCAATTCGAATATTATTCGCGAATATCGTATATTCGCGAATTCGCAAATTTCGCGAATATAGCGCTATATATTCGTAATTACGAATATTCGTTTTTTTTTTGCTTTTTTTGTTTTTTCACAGTACACATCACAGTGATCACCCCTCTCTGCTTCCAGCTTGTGTGGTGTAAAGAAGGCTTTAATACTACTGTGTGAGACTGGCGTGCGAAAATTCGCATATGCGTAAATTCAAATTTGCTAATTTTCGCATATGCGAATTTTCGCGTAGGCTATTTTTGTATATGCTAATATTCACATATGTTAATTTTCGCATACGTGTATTTTCGCATATGCGAAAATAAAACGAGAATATAACGAATATGCGAATATTCGCAAATATATGACGAATATTCGTCCATATATTCGCGAATATTCACGAATTCGAATATGGCCTATGCCGCTCAACACTAATGATCAGACAAAAATGAGCTCACAAACTAAAACAACTAGCACACACACACACATATATATATATATATATATATATACATATAAAATCTATATGAAATCTATATAAAATCTAAAATCTATAGCAACATGCTTCATAATGCATACAAATCATACTTCATAGTTCCTAAAATTACCCCTTTGGTCACAATAAAAGCCAGATTCAACATAAATATAAGACATAACTTACCATTTAGGCACATGATGATACAATTCATACACATGTCGTTACTGTGGGACACCATGTATTTTGAACGGGAGGAAGAAACAGGAAGCGGCGTGACACATAGCATCAGGGTCATGCCACATCCTGTATATTGTGAACCGCATAACCAGGGAATGGAACACAAGCCCTGTGTGATGAAAGGGGTGCGTATCTCCAGACATGCTGACAGTGGAGAGCAGGAAGCAGCGTGACCAGAATGTATCAAAGCCACGTCACTTCCTGTGCGACATGGACCGTATCTCCAAGGAGTGGAATGCAAGCTTAAAAAGAAGTAGCCAAGCCCAAGAGCGCTCCGCTACTCACTTAAACATAGCAACCTATGGGAATGGTATTAAATTATCATAAGCACAAAGCTTTGTAGTAGACTTATTTATGTGGTTAGTACCAGTTTATAAATAAATATATGACCCAAATCAATAACTATGAAGTAGAAATAAATATTAGTTATATTATAAATGGCATTAATAAAAAATTGGGCAACATAATAAATATGTCCTCTTCTATTAAGGTGCTACTTGTGCATAATATATATAAATATAAAATAGGTGGATAATTTATTACCATAGGTTGCTATGTTTAAGTGAGTAGTGGAGTGCTCTTGGGCTTGGCTACTTTCTTTGAGCTTGCGTTCCACTCCTTGGTGTTGCAGTCCACAGCGTGCAGGAAGTGACTTGGCTGCGTCGCTTCCTGCTCTTCACTGTGCTGGTTGTTTTAGTTTGTGAGCTCATTTTTGTCTGATCATCTGATAAAGGAGGAATACCCTCCAAAAATGCGTTCATGATAGACTTAATAAAGTATTCTTTTTTTATGCCTACGCTTGGAGTTTAAGGTACTCATTGCACTCCTTGAGACACTACCAACCAGTTAACTTTTTTTGGATCGAGCAACATTATAGGAAAAAACATATACATTAAAGAGAATCTGACACCCTGTTCACCCGCGCTAAACCCAATATAATGGGTTATAGTGCGGGTACACAGCTTTACAAATAGGCATCACTTACTTGAATCAGTTGATTATATGCAGAGTTCTGGCACTGTAATGTTCATGCTGCATTGCGCTCCAGTGTGCAATAGAAGCAGGGAGCCGGCTCACCAAGCTCCCCTTCCTCCTCCATATTCTCCGTCTTACCTGTCATTAATATGCTAATGAATTCTGTGGGTGAGCTATCTGCTCTCTGTGCACTTGCCTTTGGCATTCATTTGCATATTAATGATGAAGTGGGTAAAAAGGAGATTATGGAGGAAGCAGGGGTGCTGGGTGAGGCGGCTCCCTGTCTCCATTGGAGCATAATGCAACAGGAAGATTACACTGCCATAACTCATGACATACTCAAAGGATTTAAGTAAGTGACCCCTCTTTGTTAAACTGTTCACCCGCACTATAACCAAGAATATTGGGTTTAGCGCGGGTAAACATGATGTCAGATTTTCTTTAAAGGATTCTAAAAATGGATACTGCTGTATGCCATACAGCATAATCTGTTTGCTTTTCACTTAAATTCTAAGAAAAAAAAATACATACATACAACAAAATTTAATATACTGCAAAAGAAACAGTAAAAAAGAAGACTAAAATGCAGTGTGGACCCACCCATTGTAGGACAGAATTGCAATTCTGATCATATATACAGTTATATGAAGCCAAATGATTTCTGCATACATTAGAGTTAATAGTGAAGAAATCTAAGTTACAGGGTAAGCACTTCTAAATCTTCTCCTCCCTTCTAGATGGTTGATTGGTCACATGTGGAGGAAAATTCTACTGCAAAGCCTAGTTTTATGTCAGTGTCCTGGAATGAAGTCAAAAGACATGAATAATATAAAGCAGACTGGGTGTTAGCCACCAAAATTACATTATGGAAAAAAGAATAGTCCTTCCTTTAAAGCTAGTAGCGCAATGCTGCCACTCTGTGGAGAACAGATGAATAAAATGCAGACTTCATGAAAATCTATTGTTCTTTATTCTTCTCTTATAAAAATTGCAATCATTGTTCAAATGGAGCAAACTGAAGAGAATATTGCAAGTAATTACATATTTGCTCTCAAAGCAAATACATAATGCAATAGCAAGAAACCTTACATTACACGTCTTGCACTGGTTCATTCGTTCTCCATTGTCTTTATCGATTATTATTAATTAATAATTTAAATGCAGTAAATATAATACATCCACATGTCTTAGGTTTCAAAAATGTTCTTTCCTTTAAATTTTACTACTATCAAGTGTCATAGAAAACATATATATTTATTACTCCATCATAAAATCTTTCTTGCCTCAAAGTATGGAGCTGAAGAATCCAGATCAACTAAGAATTTATTAGGAGAATTTAAGTTACAATAACTTTAATTTGCTAATGGGTGTTCAATGTAATTCTGTAGGGAAATTATTTAAATGTCCCCTTTTCATCCCAAATAACCCTTTCTGATCTATTCTAGCACATAAGAAATAGTTGTGAAACATCCAGAAGGCTAACCCCTACAGGAATCCTATAAATACAAGTTCACAATTCATACCGTTTCCTATATCTACAAGTATATCCTATATACACACAAGTATATCCAATCTTGCAGCATTGTGACTGGAAAAAAACAAGTTCATATGCCTGACATCTGGAAAGAAAGAGTTCCCTTCTGTTAAATTCTAATGTAATAAGTCATGCTTATAAAGGACGTGTATGGGGGTGGGAGGGAGTTTAAAGGAATGCTTTCCAGGCTAGATGTTTCAGCTGTGAAATATGGTTTCTCACAAGAGCTTAGAGATTTTATTGACAATGTTTACTCTGGGGACCAGATGTTCCTATAAGCAGAATGTTCCTATAACATGAATTACTTCCGCAGGAAGTGCTCATTTTTGGCTAAGAATCAAACTCAGGAAGTTAAAAAGGGCTCTCCATGTTTATTACCCCATCTTTTTACAACATGATCACTGCCTCAAAATTGAACTCCTGGTTTCTATAAGGGTGGATACACATGTTTGCAACTGTCCTACTCATCCAAATGAAGCAACTCCTTATTCCGATGTAGCTGTAGTACAGGTAGTCTTACCCCATGCAACAGAAAAATAAATAAACTGAGTGCATCTCACCTTGTATTGGTGGTCAGGGTGCCAGGAAATTGGTGTCCCCCTCTGTAAATGCGGCAGATGTCTGCCCCCTATCTCCATCTTATGTAGTTTAGCTGCCAGTGCTGAGATCATTTGGTCTGGGAGTGAGCAGAGCAGGGAGATAACCCTCCAACTCCCTGTAAGCAAAGCCGACCATATTTGCTGTTGTTAGGATGGATCAGACTAGGAGACCAGGGTCTGATGGCAAAATGTAAGAGACAGGGACCCCATGTGGTCTTTTTTTAAGCAAGTATTTCATATCAGAAGCAAACTAATTTTAAATAAAGTACATTAAGTAGATTCTTATTCTTAATCATAAAAAAACACAAAACAAAAACACAGCCTAAGCTCCCAATTAAAGGTAGGCACAGCTTAAGCCATTTATGTAATAGACAAGGTTTTGTCACCAGACCAAAATGCCTGTAACAATAGAAGTAAGGGATATGGCATAATATCAGTGTGGAATAGCAGAAGTTAAGGTATCAATGGGTCACACATTTGCCACTTAGCCTGTAGTAGCCTGAGTGATGAAATCCTTTAAAATGCTCAACAAAATGAGCATGCTGTGGCTGCAAATCCAGAAATAAAATCTGCAGTAATTCCAAACAAAGTGGATTCACTCAGTACCAAGAACCGGTCCAAACATGGTGAAAATGCTGTGGCCCATAGTTCTGGCTGTTAGTTCTGATTTCTTACTTTCATCTGTCATCCTTGCTACTCTGTTATCCTCTATCACCCATAAACCTCTAGAATCCTCAATTACTCTATGTCCCCCTGTCATCCACTGTTATCCCCTATCATCTCCTGTCATTCTTTTATCCCCATCACCCTATACCTTCCTCTTTAACCCTATGTCCCCACTGTCAAGCTCTGTTAATCCCTAACACACTCTGTTTTATTCAATACAAAAGAGCAGTCACAGAGCTGTACTTCACCTTCAGCGAGAGGCTGTGGGTTTCATCTTCTTCCCCAGCCCACTATAGGGGGTGTCAGCATGGCTGGGGCCTTCAGGGACTGCTGAGGACTTGGCAGGGCTAGGTTCTTCTTCACAACTGGTGCGGTGCATGCTGCAGCCCGGCAGCTCAGAGTTGTGCATGAAAACTTTCTGGGCTTTGATATTTGTTAGTGGCAGGATGGGTGTGTGAGCAGCTTGTATAGCAGACATGCCGCATGCTAACCTTGTGTGCTAAACAAGCTGTTTGCTGTTCTGCTTACAAATAATTTAATGGGGGAATTGAATTTGTGACAGCATGGCAGCATCTACATTAAACAGTATTTGTTTGTTTTTAACCAATTTAAGTGCTGCCCCGCCCCCCCACCACACACAAACACACAGGCACTGCCGACCTAGGCACCTGCCCTTGGGAGCTTAGAAGCAAATACAGCCCTGTCTGGTACCCAGTATGTCTCAGTAAACTCTAGAGTTAAGTTTTGTCCCCTATTGATATCAAAATGTAGGAGATGCTGTATTGTGCCATTTGATGGTTAGAGTAAGAAGCTCATCTTGAAATATGTAAAACAATTCCTATCCACTAACTTCAATCTGCATTATCATGTCTCCACTTTATTTTAATCTATGTTATTTAAATAAAAAAATGAAAGTAGCCTAAATAACCCACATAATCATGTCTCTTCAGGAGAAGTTGAAGGCATTGTCTGCAAACAGGGTGATAAAATTTACATGAATCAAGATGTTTGGAAACCCTCCCCATGTCAAATTTGTGTATGCGATGGTGGTGCCATCTTGTGTGATGAAGTTCCATGCCCAGATGTTGTAGGATGTGAGAATCCTGAAGTCCCTCCTGGAGAATGTTGTCCAGTCTGTAGAGGCTCATCTGGTGGTCACACAAATAGCCAAGGTAAGAAGGATTATGTGACTAATACATTTTTCTGTGTCTACTGATTTGTAGGAATGCATAGGAAAAAAGAGAGGATTTTTAACAGTGGTATAGGTGTGTTGGAAATCTATAAAATTTGTGTGCTAGCAATGTATGTGTATGTGCACCAAATCTATACAATTTTTACATGGTGTGTCATAAATATGGTGCTAGTTCACTTTTTTTTGTTTTATTACACTTCAACATACCACTTACTCTACCAAGGCACCATAAGTAACTGTACGGTTTCTTCTCTACAACTTTTATCTGTGACTTTTAACCTGTTGTGCCAAAATGTGCTACTTTTTACAAATGCTATCCCCAGCCAGTTTGGTAAGTCAAGCTCAGGGCTTTGAGACAAAACGTGCAACTTTTAGCAAAAAATCTCACATGATAAATTCATGGACACTGCAGAAAAACAATTTGATTATAACATACCTCCACAATCATGAGAAAATTGTCTAGTTAAAAAGTTCCAACAAATTTTGCAAAAAAGTATTTGACACAAATTTGGAGCACAAATATAGTCTACATACAATGCTAAATTCCCCACATACCCTTTTTATACACTTGTCCTTAGTAAAGGGGTTTCCCCAAAATCAAAACATATCACCTAACTACAGAAAAGGTTGACATTTTCGGATTGGTGGGGGAACTTCCAAGAACTATTCTACTGATTCTTCAGCTCTGTCTTAAAGGGGTACTGCATCCCTAGACATCTTATCCCCTATCCAAAGCCAGACCCCCCCCCCCCCCCCCGCGATCTCTCCTGCTGCACCCCCGTACATCAGCAGCCTGGAGCTATGTTTGCTCCGTGGCTGATGATGGGTGATACAGGGGACCGGGTATCGTGACATCATGGCCTGCCCCTCATGATGTCACACCCTGCCCCCTCAATGCAAGCCTATGGGAGGGGGAGCTGATGGCCACCAGGCCCCCTCCAATAGACTTCCATTGAGGGGGTGGGGCGTGATGTCATGAGGGGGCGGGGGGTGACATTATGAGGAGTCGGGGCCGTGACATCACAATACCCCGTCCCCTGTATCGCTTGTCATCAGCCACAGAGAAAACATAGCTCCATGCTGCTGATGTACGGAGGTGCAGCAGAAGAGATTGCGGGGGTCCCCAGCAGCGGGACCCCTACAATCAGACATCTTATCCCCTATAAGATGTCTAGGGGCAGAGTACCCCTTTAAGCAAGCCCATAGCAGTTAAATGGAGGGGTACATGAATTCCTGGTTCTCATGATAGTTGGCAGTCCCAGTGGTTGGAACCCCACAGATCTACACCTTTATGATGTAAGCTTGTTTGATATTTTAAAATGTGAGAACCAGTGATTGTGTTAGAGTATGTGCTCACACAGTAGACACATCAGCCATGGAGCATGGGATAAGATGTCTAGCGGCGGGGTACCCCTTTAAGCAGGCCCATAGCGGTTAAATGGAGGAGCAGGGCAAATTTGGGATATTTTCAAATGGGAGAACCAGTGATTGTGTTAGGGTATGTGCTCACACAGTAGACACATTTCAAGTATTATATTGAGTATTGTACAGAGCAGTTCTCAGACTAGATGAATATTTTCATGGTGAATTGGAACATTTTAATGAATTTGAAACTTCTAAATGTAGCCATGCTATTTTTGTATTGTTTGTATTGTTATTATAGTTATTTTTTAAGTATGATATACTATTTTAACTGGTTAGGTTTCATTAAAACATTTTATTTGCCTAGCCAATAGTACTAGTTATGGTTAGTTCTGATGAGGATTTGGAGAATAAAACTGAATCAACACCAGCAGAATACATGGAATTGTCATGTTTTAGTGGGGATGTTTCATATGCTTTGCTTATTTATTTATTTATTTATTTATTTATTTTTAACGCATAGAACTTACACTTATGCACATGGGACACTTTACTTCTGATGTTTATAACACAAGTTCTTAAAAGTACCTGTCATCAAACCATATTTTCTAAACTAACTCAGATTATATTCCCTAACTATACCTAACACCCCTCCTGCCCTTAAAAATTTTTCTGAACTTTAGAAAGCTCTGTATCATACCTTTCCCCTTGCTCACATTGGGGGGTATGTATGAAGCTTTTTACCCAGTTTTTTTTTGTCTGTGATTTGTCGCAATTTTTCCTTTATGTCATTTTTTGCGACAAACAATTGCGCCAAATGGTTTAGAACAAAATCACTGATTTCACTTTGTTAGTCGTGATTTCAGTTACAATCATTCTTTGTTTTGGAATTCATTAATTGCGACTTTTCGATTTGGCGCAAGTTTAGGCGCAAATACCTTCATTTAGGCGCAAATCTACACCATGAATAAAGTGACAGAGAAAATAGCTACAACAATAGAACGTCCCAAAGTCAGATTTACTGCCTGGAATTCTGGGGTCTGCGCCTTTTGTAGGGCTACATTTGTGCCAAAATTACAAACTTGTGTACGACAATTGATAATTTTGGCGCAAATATGCTCCATTTGACGCAAAAAAACATACATAAAATCACACATTGCTACACCATTATTGATACATGTTCCCCATTGTCTGAGCTCCTGGCAGGAAAAAATGGGGCGTTCCCCAGCAGGTTTGTTGTCATTGAAGCCTGTGAGAGCTGTTCCTCAACATGCCCCACAGGCACTTACGGAGTTTGAGGGGAGAGACCAAACTAACTGTTTGACTTGCTGCAGGGAACTGAACAGAGCCACCTAGTAGCAGTTTTTTCAATCACATTAAAACATATAAATGTTGAGAATGTTAACAGCAAGTAAATAGCAAAGTGTCTTGGAATAACATAAGGAACAATATGTTAAAAGTTCAGTTTGGTTACAGGTACTCTTTAATATGCTTGAAGCATAATGCTGGGCTCAGACAGTGTAAAATTAGTTGCATTTTTCAATTTACTTGCCAATTAACAGCGAGAATGTGTCCATATGCCTGTAAAATAAAATACGCTCTTAATATTTTTTGTGAACTCAGCCTAGGGGTAAAAACACACAAGCTGTCAGCCACCTGTAGGCAGAATGGGCCAGCCAACCGATGCACAAGTTTCAGCACCTTACGTTTAAAAAAAAAATCCCAAGGAACTAAAAATGTACCAAAAATAAATGTAAAAACTTATTAAAATGAATAATTGTAGTTTATTTTATATTTTCCATATCTATGTTCCAATAACATATTGCTGCTTCCTTTTTCTAAAAACAAATCACCAGTAAATAAATGTAAGTACTGAGATTATTCTCTTATCTCCTGATATAAAAGTTCTATCATCTTATTTTTGTTCATTCAGCTTGAGTCACCAATGCATTTGAAGGAAAATCAGTTACTGATGGTTTTTATGGGTTATGCATATTTCTCTTTGCTTTAAAATTACAAGTACATTTTGTGACCTGCCCAAAATCTGATAACTTGTAATAGGATAAAATGTCTAATAGCTCTCTAATCTGTTATTTCTATTTATTTTGGTTTAATGAATGTGCTTTTTGCAGTGTTTGGTAATATTTTATTTTTCCTTTGTGCTTGCAGGTAGAGGAGTAAAGGTGAGTTTAAACTACACTATTTATGCACTAAAACTGCACTGATTTACATAGATTGAGATAGATTTATTAACCTATTTATGCCAGTAAAAACATGGAGGTAGAGTTATCAAAACCTGTGTAGAGGAAGAGTGGTGCAATTTCGCAAAGCAACCAATCAGATGGCTTCTTTCATTTTTCACAGGTTTCTTTGAAAGAAATCTGAATGGTTTCTATGGGTAACTGCATCACTCTATACAATCTGAATATTACCAGTAAGTTCTACAACAAATGCTGGAGTTTTTTTGTTTTTGTTTTACTTAATTATATTTTACAAGGGTAAGTCTATTGGATTTACTGGATTTCCTAAATACATTTGCATATTTTTTCTTGTAGGGCCAAAAAGGTGAACCTGGTGATGTTCCTTCTGTAAGTAATTGCAATCTAATTTTTTCAGAAAATTATTCAAATTCTGTTTGACTTATTATTATTGTTATTATTTTACGTTAAAAAAATGTATTGTTACAATTTTATATAATTCAGAAGGTAAATATGTATATATAATATTTTTTATATTGCACATACCATTTACCTTTGACTAGAGATGAGCGAACTTACAGTAAATTCGATTCGTCACGAACTTCTCGGCTCGGCAGTTGATGACTTTTCCTGCATAAATTAGTTCAGCTTTCAGGTGCTCCGGTGGGCTGGAAAAGGTGGATACAGTCCTAGGAGACTCTTTCCTAGGACTGTATACACCTTTTCCAGCCCACGGGAGCACCTGAAGGCTGAACTAATTTACGCAGGATAAGTCATCAACTGCCGAGCCGAGAAGTTTGTGACGAATCGAATTTACTGTAAGTTCGCTCATCTCTATCTTTGACTACTATTCCAGAAAATTTACAATTATTAATTTGTTCAGTAAATGTCTTCAAACTAGTGACCAGGGAATATAGTTAGCTCAGTTATGAATGTTAAAGTCTGCACATTACATGATAATTTGAAGTTAAAACTTGATATGCAGCGTGTTATCATTAATTTGTATTGTTTTATTTTAGGTGTCTGGAATTCGAGGACGCCCAGGACCTGCTGTAAGTTTGGAAAGTTTTAGTGTATATCATTAACCAGAAAGCTGGAGCAAGATTGCAACCTTAACTTGGTCATGGGGTTTGTTTTCTTGGAACAGGCATGACATTGACTTTTATATGGTCTATTGGAGGTTCCAACATTTTTGAGAGTTAGAATAATGTTGTAGATTACATTATTATGTAATGGAAAGCAATGAATCAAATTAGGCTATGTTTACACCTATATTTTGACTTATATATGCCACTTATATATGCCTTCTTTCCGCTAGATGTAGAGGATGCCCTTTTGTCATGATTACTGGCCTAGGCATAAAAAGTTCACTAGAAAGATATTTGTACTGTTCATTGATATGTTCGAACATTTGATCAAACCATCCCTAAAATTACTTTTCTCCAAACAAAATAACCCCAAGCTTGAAAACCTGTCTTGGTACTGTAAACCTCCTATACCTTAAACACCGTGGGGACCAAGGGCATACCTGTAAGCGCTGGTCCCGCTCCCCTGCTATGATGCGGGGTCACGGGCGTCAGAACCCGTGTCTAATGCGACGGACATCACCGATTTTTTAGCCTAAAGTCTATGTGCGTGTTATACGTCGATACACCCCCAGGAAAGGCAGGGGGAGAGAGGCGTTGCTGCCCGCTTCTCTCCCCCTGCCTTTCCTGGGGTCTAGAGCCCTGCTGCCGGCCCTTCTCTCCCCCTGGCTATCGCGCCGCTGCCCGTTCTGTAAACAGTTCCCAGCAGGTCAGTCGGGCTGTTCGGGACCACCGCGGTGAAATCACGGCGTCCCGAACAGCTGAGAGGACATTGGGGTTCCCTACCTGCCTCCTCTCCATCATGCCAGGAGCAGCAGAGCACTGATAACACTGATCAATGCTATGCTATGGCATAGCATCGAACAATGTATGCAATCAGAAGATTGCATGCAATAGTCCCCTATGTATAGTCCCCTAAAAGTTTAAATCACCCCCCTTTTCCCAAATTTTATATAAAAAAATATGTAAAGATGATATAAATAAACATATGTGGTATCGCTGAGGTCGTAAATGTTCGATCTATAAAAATATAATGTTAATTAAACCGCTCAGTCAATGGCATATACTTATAAAAAAAAAAAATACAAAGTCCAAAATTGCGTATTTTTTGTTATTTTGTATACCCTAAAAAAACTAATAAAAAGTGATCAAAAAGTGCGATCAAAACAAACATGGTACCTATAAAAACTTCAAATTACAGCACAAAAAAATGAGCCCTCATACATCCCCACATGCTGAAAAATAAAAAAGCTATAGGGGTCAGAAGATGACAATTTTAAACATACTAATTTTGGTGCATGTAGTTTAAAGGGGTTCTTTGGTGCTTACAAAGGATAGGGGATAAGATGCCTGATCGCGGGAGTCCGTGTGACATCACGCCTCCGCCCCCGTGTGACGTCACGCTCCGCCCCCCAATGCAAGCCTATGGGAGGGGGCGTGACAGCAATGAAATGACTGATGTCATTACACAGTCAAATTGATGGCGCAAAAAAAAAGCCCTCATATGGGTCTGTAGGTAGAAAAAATTTTTTTAGAACGTTAGGAGGAAAAACACTAAAGTGCAAAAATGAAAAAGGCCCGGTCCTTGGTCACCTTTCTCAGCCATGTCCTTCTTATATACAGGTGCCCAAAATTAGACACGGTACTTTATTTGTTGTTTGACGAAGGGATTTGTCAAAAGGCAAAACTATTCTTATCTTGAACTTTTATGCCTGTCTTAATACATCCCATGACTTTATTAGCCTTGGCAGCCACAGCTTGGCCCTGCTCACCAAAGTTGAGTTTATTGTCCATCAGTGCCCTCAAGTCCTTTTCGGTAAAAGTTTAGCCTAATATTTTATTATTTAAATAACAAGAAAAAAACGTGGTTTCAAATGGCAGGAAATGCTCAACCCCAAAAGCAGTTGTGCATTTATGCTGGGGGAGCAGATCCTGCGCTTGTGGTCCGTTGCTAAGGGAAATCCCCAGCATTAAATGCATACAATTGCGGATGACTGCAGCAGATGAAAAGTGTACATATGTAACATATAGAATAATACATAAATGTAGGTGCACTACTGTGGTAGATGTAGACAGTAACATATGACTAACCCTCAAAATGATGTTAAGATTGAGACATTAGTCAGTATATCCTCATATGAAGGACATATCTGAGCCCACACAAACACCAAGGTTTCTCAAGTGGCAGGGGACCAAACACTAAACCTACCTGTGCCGTATGGGCAATACCAGGGGCCAGTGAGCAATTAAAGCAGCATTAGGTCTGAATTACAGCCTGCTCCCAGTTACCTCCATTGTGGCTAAGCACACATAGAATGGGAGGAGGGAGCCCCACCCAAGTAGGCTGATATGTTGCTGGCCTCACAGGTGCACCAAAATGCTGCCTATAATAGTGATTAAGGCGCATACAATTTTGAGTTTATACACCTCCAAGTACAAGATTTGAACAACAAGAAAAAAAACGTGATTTCAAATGGCAGGAAATGTTGCCAAATGCAGTTGTACATTTATGCTGGGGGAGCAGATCCTGCGCTTGTGGTCCATTGCTAAGGGCAACCCCCAGCATAAAATGCATACAATGGGGGATGCCTGCAGCAGACTACAAGTGCCAGAATGGCATCCTACACCAGATGAACCTTCCTCCCTCCTCACACTGGAGTGAACTGGGAGCAGGCTGTGAGTTGGACCTAATGTCACTGTAATTGCCCACTGGCCCCTGGTATTGCCCTTATGGCACAGGTAGGTTTAGTGTTAGGTCCTGTGCCACTTGAGAAGCCTTTGGCATTTGTGTGTGGGCTCAGGTATGTCCTTCATATAAGGATTTACTGGCTAATGTCTCAATTTTAACATCATTTTGAGGGTTAATCATATGTTACTGTCTACATCTACTAATATAGTGCAGCTAAACGTATGTATTGTTTTATTATTTAGCAAATAATTGTACATTTAGTTTTTATGTCCCAAGTGCGTAACCTTACATTTATCCACATTAAACGTAATTTGCCATGTCTGTGCCCAAGCCTCCAACTTCCCCAGATCCCTCTGTAGTATTATGTTAACCTCCTCTGTGGTGACTACCTTACCCAGTTTAGTGTCATCTGCAAATATTGAAATTCTACTCTGTAATCCCTCTACAAAGTCATAAATAAAAACATATTGAAAAGAAGTGGACCCCAATTTGGGTGGTGTGTGTACCGCCAATTGTTCTGTTGGTGTTTAAACCTAATGAAAAGCTTATAGGGTAGGGTCACGCGTAACAGAGCCGCAGTGTATTTTACATTGCGGATCTGCTGGTGATGCCAGTATGCCTATAGTATGCCTTCAGCTGTCCCTCCCCCCTGTCCTGCAGCAATTCACCTCTATGAGCAGCCACACAGGGATGAGCGTGTCACAGTGCGCATGCGCAGTGTATTCAGACATCGCATACTCATGGCGTCTGAGTACACTGCCAGTGCATGTGGCAACTCGCAAGACATAGGGGGGGGGAGGTTACATCTGGAATATAGGGTTGGGTCGCCGACTGAGCCAGTTGCTAACACATTTACATATCTTTTCCCCTTGTCCCATCATCCTTATTTTATGTAGCAACCTTTTATGAGGTACATTATGAAATGCCTTAGAAAAGTTCCGATAAACAAAATCTTCACCCGGGTCCAGTCTATAACTGACCTTCTCATAGAAGCTGATCAGATTAGTCTGACAAGGCAGAGTCTGCATGCATAAACCCATGTTGGTGCTGTGTTATTAGGTTATTTTCCATTAAGATGCTCCAGAATAGCTTCTCTTGGAAAACCCTCACATATTTGACACACAATAACTAGTCACACAGGAGTATTGTGACACATTTTGGGCAAATGCATACAGAAGGACATGGCGGAAATGGAGAGGGTGCAAAAGGAAGGTAACAAAGGTAATCACTTGTATGGGTGGATTAAAGTAGCAAGACAGGTTATCTAGTTTGGGATTATTTATTTTGGAGAAAACATGTTTTAGGGACAATTTAATCACAATGTGCACATTTATGAATGGACAGTATAGAGATCTTTCTAGTGATCTTTTTATACCTAGGCCGGTAATCATGACAAGGGGGCATCCTCTACATTTAAAGGAAAGAAGGTTTCACCATCTTTACAGATGTGGATTCTTTATTGTAAGAGCAGTGAGATTTGAACTTTCTACCACATGATGTTGTAATGTCTGTATTAAACAAGTTTACAGGAAGCCTGGTTGTTTTTTTGAAATTTTTTTATAAAATAGAAAATACTGTTACAGGTTATGAATACTAGATTTATAGGGAAAGAACATTGATCCAGGGATTTATTCTGCATTGGGAAGGAATTTTTCCTCTCATGGGGCAATTGGCATCAGTCTCATAGGGTTTTCATTTGCCTTCCTCTGGATCAACATAGTAGGGGTATAGGTTTAAATTGATGGACTCTCTGAGGAGAACACTGTGGGAGCCAGCTCCCCACCTTCATTGTGTACAGCAGTGCAATAGGAATAGAGGATTAAACTATCATAACTCTGCAACTACTCCTAAGATTAAAGTAAGTGATGATTTTTTTTTAAAGCCGTTCACCCACACTATAACCCAGTATATTGGGCTAAGTGTGGGTGAACAGACTGCCAGTTTCTTTTTAATGGCTGTATGTTGAGTTACTTTGAGGAGACACAGCATTAACCTATTAAGGGCAAAGGGCGTACAGGTACACCCTTGTGTCCTGGTACTTAAAGGAGTACTCCGCCCCTAGCATCTTATCCCCCATCCAAAGGATAGGGGATAAGATGTCAGATCACCAGGGTCCCGCCACTGGGGACCCCGGGATCTCCACTGCAGCACCCCGCTATCATTACTGCAGAGAGCAAACTCGCTCTGTGCATAATGACGGGCAATACAGGGGCCGGAGCATCGTTACATCACGAGGGGGCGGAGCTGTGACGTCACGATGCTCCGGCCCCTGTATCGCCAGTTATTATGCACAGAGCGAGTTTGCTCTGTGCAGTAATAAAAGCGGGGTGCTGCAGCGGAGATCCCGGGGGTCCCCAGCGGCAGGACCCCGGCGATCTAACATCTTATCCCCTATCCTTTGGATAGGGGATAAGATGCTAGGGGCGGAGTACCCCTTTAAGGACCAAGAGCATACCTGTACACCCTGAATCCTTAAGCGATTTTGCAGTAAGTGCCAAAGCTGCGCTTTCTTGAGAACAATGAGTGCCGGCTGCTACCGCTACTGTCGGTCATTAACCCTTCAGACGCCATGATCAATGCCGATCACGGCATCTAAAGTGAAAGTGAAACATCTGCAGTATCTAAAAGGGGCAAAGTAATCGCGGGGGTTCCTTGAGCTAAAATGGCAGTGCCTCCTGCCACTGATTTCCAGTTCACTAATGAAGCCTGGCTTAGCCAGGTTGTATGAGATGATAGCCAATCACACTGTATAGCATCATACAGTAAATCCAATCTAATGATTGGATATCAAAGTCCCCTATGTAAAAAGAAGAAAAAAGTTTCTAAAATTATAAAATTATATAAAACCCCCTCTCCTAATAACAAATTAAATTACCTTTATTTTCCCATTTTACAAAAAAGAAAAACAAATTTTACATATGTGGCACCGCCATGTGCATAAATGTCCAAACTATTAAAATATATTGTTTATGATCCCGCACAATAAACTGCATAAATGTAAAAAAATATCAAACACCAAGAATACAGATTTTTAATAACATCATTTATCAAAAAACAATGTAAAAAAAGCAATCAAAAAGTCCCATCAAAGCAGATGGTACTGATAAATAAAAACTACAGATAATGGCAAGAGTTACAGGGGTCAGAAAAGGAAAATGTTATGCATGTGAATTTTGTAAAAGAAAAGTTTTTATTTTACTTTTTTAAGCATTTTTAAAAGTAGTACAATAATAGAAAAACTTTATAACTTGGGTATTGTTTTAATTGCATTGACCTACAGAATAAAGATAATGTATAATTTTTACCATAAAGCACACTGCATAAAAACCAAACCCCCAAAATTTGCAAAATTCAAGTTTTCTTATAAATTTCCTTCTGCATAGACTTGCAGTGGGGGGGCGTGACATCATGAGGGGCATAGCCATGACGTCACAATCCCGCTGCCCGCGCCCAGCTTTCTAAAAGAATGCTGGGTGCTTCACATCTTATCCCCTATCAGGGGGTTGTGCGCCAAATTCTGGCACACTGCACAAGAAATTCTGTCTGTGCCAGAATAAAAAATTAAATAAACATCCAACTCTCCACTTTACTGAGAAAACCTTAAAAGGGGCGTGGCCATCGTGAAACGGCGGCGTAGTTTTCCACATTTTTTTAAAATCCCAACATATTTACTAAGGTTTCCACAGAAAATGTGGTATATTTGAACTTAGGAAAACCCCACAGCTAAAAAAGCAAAATGTGTAAAAAAGCAAAATGTAGAGAAAAGTGCAAAACATAGGGAAACCTTAGTAAATACCATGGAAAAATATCTGTTGGGAATAAAAAAAAAAATCACAAAGAAAACTACAATCCACTCTTAGTAAATCAGGGCCATAATGTATACATGCAGTGAAAGTCTTCTAGATCTAGCGATTGGTGGGGGCCTAAGCAACCAGACCCCCACTGATTACAACTTCTGACATGTCTCTTTCACATGTCAGAAGTTGTGTAAACATTTAGGTACATTTTAAATGAGTTGTCGGGGGAACTACACTTACCCCCTATTAACAGTATAGGGGATAAGTGTTTGATCGCATGGGGTCCGGCCGCTGAGGTCCCGCGCAATCTCACATACGGGGCCCAACTACTTACGCTCTCAACTACTTTGGCCTCATCCTTGTGATTGAAGTGTGGAAGTGAAGACCCGCCCAGCCAAACATCGGCTGATACTGGAATGTGCGCGAATGTAACAACAATGGAACACATTATAAAAAACATCTGCCAATATTTTCCAGATTTTTCTGCTGTAAAAATGCAGTTTTACGGGCAGTTTATGGCAGTTTAAGAAAACAGCTGTTTGTATTGCATGTGAACACTGCCTAAGAGATTTTAATTTTAAAACTTATAATGATGGGCTGGTGTAATGTCCGTTTATTTGTTTTTGCATTTTTCTGTTTAGGTGTGTATTCACACACTAGGATGTTCAGAGCAGTTTTCTATTCTCTCTGGATAGGGAATGATTAAAGGGGTATTCCAGGCATCTGGCTCCAGAAAGTTAAACAGATTTGTAAATTACTTCTATTAAAAAATCTTAATCCTTCCAATAGTTATTAGCTTCTGAAGTTTTCTGTCTAACTGCTCAATGATGATGTCACGTCCCGGGAGCTGTGCATGATGGGAGAATATCCCCATAGGAACTGCATAGCTCCCGGGACGTGAGTCATCAGAGAGCAGTTAGACAGAAAACAACAACTCAAGTTCAGAAGCTAATAACTATTGGAAGGATTAAGATTTTTTAATAGAAGTAATTTACAAATCTGTTTAAAGGGGTTATCCAGGAAAAAACTTTTTTTATATATCAACTGGCTCCAGAAAGGTAAACAGATTTGTAAATTACTTCTATTAAAATGTTTTAATCCTTTCAGTACTTATGAGCTTCTGAAGTTTAGGTTGTTCTTTTCTGTCTAAGTAATCTCTGATGACACGTGTCTCGGGAACCGCCCAGTTTAGAAGAGGTTTGCTATGGGAATTTGCTTATAAACTGGGCGTTTCCCGAGACACGTGTCATCAGAGATCACAGAAAAGAACAACCTTAACTTCAGAAGCTCATAAGTACTGAAAGGATTAAGCTTTTTTAATAGAAGTAATTTACAAATCTGTTTAACTTTCTGCAGCCAGTTGATATATAAAAAAAAGTTTTTTCCTGGAATACCCCTTTAACTTTCCGGAGCCAGTTGATATATAAAAAAAAGTTTTGGCCTGGAATACCCCTTTAATGCTCTGAACGAATGAGAACTCGGGTGTGTCTATTTTAAGTCAGTCTTCTCCTGCATTCAGTGCTGGTTATTTAGTTTAATGCCACTATGGCCGGCATTTATCATTGTAGGTGTAAGTGAAGAATTTTTCTACACCTTTTTTTGTGTGCTGGTAATGTGTAGGAGCACCAAATTTATTAAATGGTCACATAGCATTTGATACATTTTGCGCAGGTACACATTTTCTGAAATCTCTCTCTTCACATACACCAAAAAGCTAAGCTAAGTCTGGGCTGGTGTCGTTTTAGAGAATTTTCAGTGGCTTTGCGCCTTTTCACAAAAAGGTGCAGTTCATAAAACCCTTCCATATCATGTGTATTGCCAAAATCAATGGATTGTAACTCAAAATCAGCAGAAATTTGTAAATCAAAAGGTGCAAATAAACCCTGTTTGCACCTTTTTCGCGCCTTTTCTAGACATTAAAAACTGTCTAAAGACAATGATAAATGTCTGCCTATGTCTGTTTGTGCAAATTTCTGACTATGTCTGCTTGAGCATTTACCTTGTATTTATCTTGTCATTTTATCTGGGTTTTAGCCATGGTTATATAGCATGCTCCTTGTATTTTAGTCTGTGTTATATAAGTTTATTAGGATTATGTTTGTTTGTTCTGCCTTGTCTGTGTTCACACTGAGCTAGTCTTGCTAGTGTTATCCCTGCTCTGAATTTTATAATTCCTGTTTTGTGTCCTGGAGTCTATTAATCCTCATCCAGTTCTAGTCTTTTATCTTGAGAAATATCCTGTCTAGTATCCTGACCAGTGTTCCTCTACGTTGTAGAGTTTGGTGTTCTTGTATTCTGTTTTTTATATTTCTGTTTTATACTGGGTCACACTGTGGAGTGTGCCCGCTGGCCAATAATCTATTTGGCTTTATTATTAATGGCTACTTCTTTTGTGGAGATGGGTATCCAGTTTGCTTGTTCTGTGTCCCAGTGTGAACAGTGTCCTATTTTTCCTGATCAGTTTGCCTGTTTATATTCTGCCCTGTTAGTATTTGTATCCTGTTTTGTTTATCTGGTTGTCTAGTAGTTTTCTGTTTCTGGCTGTGACCGACTATGTATGTATATATATTTTTTTAGTGCAGGCAGGGACCGGCTCCAAGTTATCAATCACATAGGATGGATCCATCACTTAGGATGGATGGGCAAGTAGGCAGGGAGAGTGTTTTTAGGGTCAGTTTAGGGCTCAAACTCCCTGTCCCCCTAGTTGGTCATGACAGCTGCATATTATACATAGCCATTTCGTGTGATATTATTAATACATTTCAAGTACAAATCTCCTTTGATTATATTGTGCTATTTGTAGACAACGATGATGTTCAATGACAATAAGATTTTATTTTTACTAGGGACCGCCAGGCTCTCAAGGACCAAGAGGAGAAAGAGGCCCAAAGGGTAAACCTGTAAGTTAATATGATACATTTCATATAGAGAGGATGTTATTAACTATAATTTGCCTGGATTTATAACCAGTTTAGAAATAAGAAAATGGTAAACTAAATAGTTCTATATCAATTCTTGGTAGAAATGTAGTGTCTTTTCTTGTTCTTTGTAATTTATGAAACATAACTGCGATCTCATTCTGTATTTCATTTGACTAATTGGAGAGCTTCACATCTTCTTCTCTTTATAACAATGCATAGGGTCCTGGCATATTAATGAAGTAAGCAACATGCATACACTTTAAGGCTGGGATCACACATTTTGGGCAGTATTTATTTTTTAGCCAAAATGAGGTTGGAATCAAGACAGAGATACACTATAATTAAAAGATTTGCACCTTTTTCTATGTTTTGGACCCACTCCTAGTTTTGGCTTAACCAAAATACTGTGTGTGAACCCAGTCTAAGCATGTAAAATACAAAGAAGGATTGTTACTCAATGACTCCATAGTAATGAGAGTAGACTGTAGCCCTGTGCATTTGCTTCTCGTCAGCACTGGATGTCAGCACTGCTTCACTGAATATGAGACTGGGGATTACACTGGAATTAGACAAATCAATGTGATGTTACTTCATATGATAATTAAAATGTCAGGATCATGAATCACCAAAATGAGGAGAAATTTTATATTACAGTTCAAACTTTTTAGATAATGGGATATTATAACAAGCAAAAAATAAATAAAATTCTGATATCTTTTAGGCAGGTTTCACAAACTGTTTAACAAGAATATTTGTGTCATAAGCACAATTACTAGAATGTTGTTGGAAAGATTAATATACCAAATTTAGTCACAATAGTTTTGTTCTAAAAAATGTTCATCAAGATCAAAACATTTAGTTATAATTTGTAGATTAAAATTTTATAATAATAATATTTATTTTTCCCAAAGGGTTCAAGGGGTCCTGCTGGAATTGATGGAGAACCTGGTATTCCTGGTCAGCCTGGTGACCCTGGCCCTCCTGGACACCCTTCCATTCCTGGAACTCATGTAAGTAAAAATTCAGGGGGGGGGGGGGGGGGGAGGACTTATTAGTACCCTGTATGCCAATGATCTGGTGTACCAAAGTTGCAAAAGCTTCATTATGCATAAAACTTTTAGACTTTCATTTTCAACTCTGTGCTGCTCACGCTACTTTCCCCCCCAAAATGGGGCTTAGCATAAGGGGATGTGGCTTCCCCTGGTCTGACAGACTTACTATTAATTATGCCAATAATTAGCTTAAATTATGACTAAAATTTACTCTAACACTTCCAGTGGCCCTAGTGTATGGAGGCTTACAAGACCTTTGCATATTTGCTAATTACCAGTTTGGTAATAAAAGACTCGAAATTTCCTAATTACTAACAAAATAGTAACTAGTCTTTTATATAAAGTTACCTAAAACCTTTATCAAGTTTAATCTTCCTAAAGTTAAACAGTGTTAGAGACAGTAATACTTAAATATCTATACCAGGTAAGTTATTTTAGAATATAGTGATATCAGTGTGCCTGCAGGTATATACTGTTCACTCTGCTCTATCATTTAAAAGTTTTTATCAAAGTCAACATGTTTTGCTGTATCACGGCACCCTTAGGCCCCATTTGCCCCTGAGGATATTAGCTCATAGCAGGTGTAGACTTTAGTCAGAACGTGCATAGATAAAAATGTGCCAAATGTATTATAGATTTTTGAAATGCCAGTTTTATTAAATGTTTCTAATTTTATACTGAATGTAGTTAAAGGGGACAATTGCTAAATAAATGGAAAAAATGCACATAATGATATCACATTTGGCTCTAGATATTTTTAGTAAAGGTGCATGAAACATGTTCACTCAGATCATTGCTTTAAATTAAATTTGAGGACTTTGACCTAGGGCAAACCATTGTATTTCTTGTCTAACTCTACATGATGTAGAGATGTTTATGGCTTAATGTGCAGTGGAAACATGTAGGGTTATTGAAGTTAAAATGTACTGATTAATGATGAGAGAACATTAACCAGAGCAGAAGCTTTCCACCTGAACAGGAAACATTCAATGTTCTTCTAAAAAAAAGTTCTATTATGGTTATTGGCTTCAAGTGAAAATTGGGTACATTTTCTACATGTTTACTGCTGTTCTAAAACTCATAATAAAGCAGGCAGAGGGCATATGTTAAATGACAAGAGAATTTATTATATGTATTTCTGCTGTTATAGCATTAATATAACTGCATTACTTGAACTTTAAAGGGGTACTCCGCCCCTAGACATCTTATCCCCTATCCAAAGGTCCGCTGTTGGGGACCCTTGCGATCTCCCTGCTGCACCCGGCATTCGTTTAGATCATCAGGTGCAGCTTCGGACGCTTGTGATGTAACAGTCACGCCCCGCTTGTGACTTCATGGCCACGCACCCTCAATGCAAGTCTAAGGATGTCTGGGGTGCCGCAGCCGAGATTGCAGGGTCCCCAGTAGCAGGATCCCTGCAATCAGACATGTTATGCCCTATCCTTTTGATTGGGGATAAGATGTCTAGGGACAAAGTACCCCTTTAAGCTATGTTCATGTCTATCAGAGGCTCCTTTAGGACAAAAAGCACCCAGTTGCCCCCATTATAGTCAGTAAAGTCCATTGGCATCCAGCATGTAAGGGATCTGGAACCATTGCTATTTGCATTGTTCAGCAGAACAGTGAAAACAAGGGCATAGAGGTGTATGTAGCCTTACATTGTAGCCGTATCCATGACAACATACCTAGCAAAATAATCTTGTATAAAATGTATCTTTATTTTCTTTTTGAATGCAGACTTTTGTTCAGCAGTTAAACAGTAGTATGTATGTTACACATAGCGCAAAATGATTCCATGTAATTCTCACAAAAAAAAAAAATGTATGTCGGATGTGGCAACTTTGAACAGTTAAACATAACCATTCATAAATTGCCAGATTACCACAGAGCACAGCAATTGAAATTCAAGACCATATATTCCAGATTACTGCAACATGTAATTCTTTTTTTTTTTTTTTTTTTTTTTTTTTTATATAGCCTCTGTCTCATGTGCAAGGTGGATTTGATGAGAAATCTGGGCTTGGGTCTCAAGTTGGTCTGATGCCTGGTTCAGTGGTAAGAGGCGTTATTCACATTTTTCTTTTTAAATGTTAACAATTATATCAACACAAAATGTCGTAATATGTGAACCATCCTAAGGTTAGTAATAGCAATGCTTATCATACTTACCTTTTCTAGCACATTGGCCAGGATAGGCAACCATATAACACATTATAGTCAAAATTTAATTTTATATATGACAATATATTCCAGAAAACAATGTGTCATGCAGGTCCAAAAATGTCCACACAAGAATGGTCACATCACAATCCACTTCTCTTGTACATGTACTGTATTAATATGCATACTTCTTATGTAGTATTAAGTACATGTATACCTGAACATCATTTTCATGTGTGCTTAATGAACAGTTAAAAAATCATGGGTATTATTATGATGTTGTACCCTCTTCTGCTTCTGTAACATTTGTAACTTACTTCTCACTAGATGTTTTTAAGACGGTGGTGGGAATTCCAAACATTCAACCAAAAATACCAGTGAGGTCACACATTGATGTTGTGGCTATGGGGCACCTTTATATTTTGAATGTTGCATGTTTTCATAGTAAATGTTGCAACCAAGGATAGGTGATTTATTTAATTTCAACATATTTTTGGTATTTCCATTCTACTGCCAATGTCCAAAATTTTTGTCTACAGAGATTGCATGACTTGAATAAATGTGGCCGAAGTACTCCTTGATCTACTTATTGAAACACAGGATATTTACAAATAGTCTTGATTTTCTATTTCCCAACATTTTGTGCCTTAGCTACTATTCAGACTTCCGTATATCCATGATAAAGGCTGCATACAAACCCAGTGTGGACTTACCTGACACTCTTACTTTCTTTCAATTGTCTCTTGCTTTTTGCCAACATATTAAATGTAAAATAGAGTAGAAGTGTAAATCATTAGTGGCTGTCCTGTAAACAAATGGTGTTAAAACTCCTCAATGTCCATTTCCAATATCTCTTATCTATATGTAATAGTTTTGCTAAAATTTTACAGGTATTGAAGACAAAGGAAAAAAGGCATGCACAAATGTGCTTCATTGCTTTGAATTGACAAATGTTTTCTATGTTGTTTTGCAGGGACAAGTTGGACCAAGAGGTCCACAGGGTCTACCAGGCAACCCGGTAAGTGGTAAATAAAGGTTAGATAATATTATTTCTAGTTAAAAGTTACCTATTTCAATATCACAGACAGGAAACAAGTATCTGCAATAACTCAAAGCAAACTGTGACATATGATTGGCAAAACATGTTATTAAAGGACAAATGCAGCGGAATTACACTTATCCCCTATCTACAGGATAGGGGATAAGTGTTTGATCGTGGGGGGTCCGACCGCTGGGACCCCCCTCGATCTCCCTAAGGGGGCACCGGCATTAGCGCCCATGGTGAGGTAGCGTTGACCTAGAGGTCGACGGTGACGCCCCGTCTCCTCCCCGTCCCCATACAGTTCTATGGGGGATGCGGGGAGGCACGAATGCTGCCTCCCCGCCTCTCCCATAGAGATGTATGGTGGAGGCGTGCCGGCCGCAACGTCATGCTGCGGCTGGCACACCCCTGCACGGGAGAGCCACGGCCCCGTACAGGAGATCGCCGGGGGCCCCAGCGTTCGGACCCCCCGCGATCAAACACTTATCCCCTATCTTGAGGATAGGGGATAAGCATTTGTACCGCTGCAGATGTCCTTTAAGGGGACCTTTAATTTAGCATTTTAATGATGTGTGTTATCTTATTGTATTGAATGTTTACTGCATTCACATACATATGGCTTTGTCAAGACCAAGTAGCAGGTTATGGTATCCTGCTGCCTCTTGACAAAGTCACTGTGCATAGCAAAACATGTTGAGTAAGGCAGTGATTTAATATTTTAAAGGGGTTATCCAGGAAAAAACTATTTTTTATATATCAACTGGCTCCAGAAAGTTAAACAGATTTGTAAATTACTTCTATTAAAAAAATCTTCATCCTTTCAGTACTTATGAGCTACTGAAGTTGAGTTGTTCTTTTCTGTCTAAGTGCTCTCTGATGACACGTGTCTTGGGAACTGTCCAGAGTAGAAGCAAATCCCCATAGCAAACCTCTTTTACTCTGTGCAGTTCCTGAGACAAGCAGAGATGTCAGCAGAGAGCACTGTTGCCAAACAGAAAAGAACAACTCAACTTCAGCAGCTGATAATTATTGGAAGGATTAAGATGTTTTAATAGAAGTAATTTACAAATCTGTTTAACTTTCTGGAGCCAGTTGATATATAAAAAAATGTTTTTTCCTGGAATACCCCTTTAATAGTGTGTGTTTACTCAATATATTGGAAATATACTACAGATACATTCACAATCAAGTTATGTGGTTGGATGTGTGTTGTAGCCAATGAGTCACACTTTTTAGTATTCCAGCAAATTTGATGTGATATGAATTACCTTTCATATCTTCCATTATGTGGGTTCAGGCAAGTCCATGTATTATTGTACAAAGTAATAGTACTGTATAAAACTGTATATTAATAGTATAATTCGTAACATTATAGTACTTATTTTTTTGTTAATCGCTAGAACAATAATGCAGTAAACTGTAATACCATATTGTGTGTACATTTAAATATACTTGTCTTTATTTTCTGTTAGGGTGGCATGGGACCTCCTGGCCCACCAGGAGAACCAGGTGAATCAGGAAATATGGTAAGAACCACTATTATAGTTTCTTTTTTTTATCATGTGTCTTTATTTTGAAAATAATTATATAATCCGAAGGATTATAAATCACTAAGGATTTAAGGACTTGATAATGTAAGGGTACATTCACACCATGTTTGTTCTTACGGTCACCGAATACGGCTGGGAGATGTCAAACCGGGTGCTCCCATATCCCAGCTGGACCCGGCCTGCATCTCATTCATTTGAATGAGCGCCCAGAGTCAGATAGTGATTCCGGTCGGCTCATTTTTGCCCCGTAGCCGGCTTTGTTACCGGTCATTAAACCGTAGTATACCATGGTTTTAAGTACGGTCAAAAAACCAGATACAGGGCAAAAATTAGCCAACTGGAGTCACTATCTGACTCCAGTCAGCTCTTTTAAGTGAATGAGATTCTGCGCCAATCCAGGTGGGATACAGGAGCAGCGGGATTTGAAGCCGTGGGAACAAAACGTGATGTGAATGCTAACTGAGATGCATGCGAACAAGCTAATATGCTGCCTTCCCCCACAATATGTCAATAAGTGTAAGAACTTGTTGATTAGCTAATAGTGTTCCAGGGGGAACTGAATATTTCTGCCAAATGTACACATTAATCTAGGCGAATGTAGAAAAGACAAACAAATTATCAATTGTGTTCAGCAAAACAGTGAATATGAACATGTTCTCAAAAGGTGTGTGTTTATCTCAAATTACACTGGAAAGTCTAAGATTACCGTATATACTCGAGTATAAGCCGAACCGTATATAAGCCGAGGACCCTAATTTCACCCCAAAAACCCAGGAAAAGTTATTGACTCGACTATAAGCCTAAGGTGGGAAATACATCATCCCCCAATGTCATCATCCAGACTCCCATCATCATCCAGACCCCCGTCATCATCTCCCCTTCATCATCACCGCCTGTCAATCCCTTCATCAGTGGTCTTCAACCTGCGGACCTCCAGATGTTGCAAAACTACAACTCCCAGCATGCCAGGACAGCTATCTGGGAGTTGGGAGTTGTAGTTTTGAAACCTCTGGAGGTCCACAGGTTGAAGACCACTGCGGCCTTCATCATCATCATCCTGACCCCCCTTTTGTTTTCTACTCACCTCCCCTCGGTGGGTAGGAAGTGTGAGCTGGTCCGGGCCATCTATGCTGCAGGGACCGTCCGGTGGGGAGGGTTAGTCTTTGCGGGCTGTCCATTTTCACCGGGAGGTCCTCTTCTCCGCGCTCCGGGCCTGCCCCAGACTAGTGACGTTGCCTTGACGACGACGCACAGGGACATTCATGCTCATCCCTGTGCGTCGTCGTCAAGGCAACGTTACTAGTCCGGAGCAGGCCCGGAGCGCGGAGAAGAGGGCCTCCCGGTGAAAATGGACAGCCCACAACGACTAACCCTCCCCACCGGACGGTCCCTGCAGCATAGATGGCCCAAACCAGCTCACTCTTCCTTCCCACCGAGGGGAGGTGAGTAGAAAACTAAAGGGGGGGTATGGATGATGATGAAGACCACTGAGAAGGGATTGACAGGTGGAGAGTTCACTCAAGTACAAGCCGAGGGGGGCGTTTTCAGCACGAAAAATCGTGCTGAAAAACTCGGCTTATACTCGAGTATATACGGTATTCATTACAGTTTATGTGAAGCTATGTTGGCACAATCAATGCATAAATAAGATACAGTGAAACCTTTTCAAAAGACTACCTCTTTAAGAAGATCACCCCCGTATCCAGACTAGATACATGTGATTGATATTCAGTCCACTTTTTTATTATGCAAGGGGACCATTTTCTTTAAGAATACCAACCTCGTTTTCAATGTAATTGTGTGTAGTCTGCTCAAAGAGGTCTCTTTGCAAATAGTTAAAAGCTGTGGATAGCTTTAAAATGCCACTATTGAGTTTTATAAATGCATTGCTTATTTTAAAGATTATGCAGGATTAGAATAACATACCTACATTCCTTTAGAAACAGCACCACTTTAATCATCAGTTTATGTGTGGTATTGCAGCTTAGTCCCATTGAAAAGAATGGAGCTGAGTTGTCATATCACACACAACCTGAGGATAGGTGTGGACCTGTTTTTGGAACAAAACTTCTATGTTTTTTTTTTTTTTTAAATACATAAATAATATAATTGAATGACAATTGGAAGTAATGATTATCATTTTTTGTTAGGGTCCCGTTGGTCCACGAGGGCCTGAAGGACCTCCAGGAAAGCCAGGAGAAGATGTAAGTTGTTTAATAATGCACAGTTGTCAATATTTCAGCACATTATAGTTAAATACTGGCTTGCGATTTTCATAGATTATATTATATTTTTTAGAATTGTGTGTGGCGGTCTACATAGCTCAAGGGAAGTGAGGAGATCCAGGCCCAAGGCAGGAGATTGCGGTGGGTCCCAGCATTTGGACCCCCCCACGATCTGACACTTATCCCCTATCCTTTTGATAAGGGATACGTTTTATAAAACTGGACTACTCCTTTAAGGCGGAGCTGCAGGAAATGATAGCAGAATGCTTTGGTGTATAGGGAGATTTATTATTAGTAGAAAGATGGAAGTGCTCATGCTGCAGTACAGAACACTGGTGAGACCTCACTTGGAGTATTGTGCGCAGTACTGGAGACCATATCCAAACAAGGATTTAGATACATTAGAGAGAGAATTGGATTGCAGGATAAAACATACCAGGAAAAGTTTAAGGATCTTAATGTAGTGTATAGCTAGGAAGAAAGAAGAGACAGAGGGGATATGATAGAGACTTTTAAATACATAAAGGGAAACAACACGGCAAAGGAAAAAAGGAAATTTAGAAAAGAAAAAAAACTACCACAAGAGGACATAGTTTTTAAATTAGAGGGCAAAGGTTTAAAAGTAATATCAGGAAGAATTGCTTTAGTGAGAGAGTAGTGGATGCATGGAATATCCTTCTTGCAGAAGCGGTAGATGCAAATAAAGTGTTTGAGTTTGGATGGGATAGGTATAAGCCTATCCTTCATATAAGATATTTAGGATATTGAGTAGACTAGATTGGCCACATGATTGTTTCTATACCTTGTTATAAACTGCAGCTAATTGTAAGGTGTGCCATTATGTTGCTGTTTGGCACATAGAACTGTGCATCATCTAAGCATGCTACTTTTTGCAAGGAGAGAGTTACGGGCGAAATACAAACAAAATTGGTGAGACTATTTGTCCATTTTATGGAAATTGACTATGGTAAGGAGCCTCTGGGAAATGAAGATAGTGTTAAAGCCCCAGGCTCAAATTCAGAAACCACTATAGCACCAATTGCTACATATAGTAATATCATATTTCCAAACCCACATAATCAAGTTGCTGATGAATCTTCCTTTAATCCCTGTTAGGCTGTGTTCACACAGGGTGATTAGGTAGCAGCAAAAATAGTGCTATTTGCAGTAACATTTTTTAGTGTGAACACTGCCTCAAAGGAGTTTTTGGGCACTTTAGAACTTATCCCCTATACTGTGGTTTAAAGTGAAATCTCAGGCATCTGGACCATTCAATGAATGGCAAAGGCGCAAATTAAACCTAAAGTCACAGTCAATAGTCAATGATAGATTATGTCATAACTTAAAACAAAAGTCTTAGTCCCTTTGTTTATAGGTTGTTTACTAGTTAATGATGCAGAATTAAATGTGGGTGGTCAGGGATGGCATGAGATTTGCACAATTTTGTACAACTTTTCAAAAGTCTCAGATGATCTGGTGCCAAAAGATATGCTGACAAATCTATGCCCACTAAACACAACCTCTGGTGTACACTGCACAAATAGCATATGCGCTGTAGGAGAGGTGCATAATATATGGAAGTGCACATGCATTAGTAAATGTCTTTCTAAGTGTCTTACAGGTAATATTTTCTGACTACTGACTACAAATATCTTACAATGATTAATGATTTTGCCATCATTCAATTTGTATTTTTTAAAGGGTGAAGCAGGAAGGGCGGGACAAACAGGTGAAACAGGATTCCCAGGGTCTGCAGTAAGTATATATAAATATATATCTATATATAAATATGATTGTTTTAAATTAGGCTGCCCATCAATGCATCTGTGGGTTAGCTCATGTTGACCAGCCATGTGTCCATGTTTTTATTTATAGCTGCTATTAGACAGACAGCAGCTTATCTCCCAGGAAATGAAGGATCAGGGTTTCTGAAATCCATCTACATAATGATAATTCCCCCTATACATAAGATCTTCACAATCAGCTTACCGTATTTTTCGTCATATAAGACGCTCCGGCATATAAGACGCACCCAATTTTAAAGGATGAAAATATAGAAAAAAAAGATTCTGAACCAAATACAATATAAAGTATAGGACAGTGATCTTCAACCTGCAGACCTCCAGATGTTGCAAAACTACAACTACAACTGTCCGGGCATGCAGGGAGTTGTAGTTTTGCAACATCTGGCGGTCCGCAGGTTGAAGACCACTGGTATAGGAGGTAATACTCACGTGTCCCCACCATCACCGCTCGTCACCGCTCGTCACCACTGCCCTGGATGCCGCCCTCCATCGCTGCCGCCGCGTCCCCGGGGTGTCACCGTCGCTCCGGAACATCTCTGCTGCCCGGTATCCTCACTCTCCGTCGCCCGCCATCACGCTGCTACGTACGCTGCACCTATTGGATGATAGGATGGCGTGCGCGACAACGTGATGGCGACGAAAGAGAGCGCCGGCCATGCAGGGGATCCCGGCACGGAGTAGACACCGAGGAGGCAGGTAAGGTCCCTCCCTGTGTCCTGTAAGCTGTTCGGGACACCGCGATTTCACCGCGGCGGTCCTGAACAGCCCGACTGAGCAGCCGGGTTAGTGTCACTTTTGCTTCAGACGTGGCGGTCAGCTTTGATCGCCGCGTCTGAAGGGTTAATACAGGGCATCACCGCGATCGGTGATGTCCTGTATTAGCCGCGGGTCCCGGCCGTTGATGGCCGCAGGGACCGCCCCGATAGGACAGGGTTTTAATGTGTATTTGCCGTATAAGATGCACCAACTTTCCCCCCCCCAGTTTTGGGGAAGAAAAAGTGCTTCTTATATGGCGAAAAATGCGGTATATGTAAATCTTTACTATCTGCAACATACATACACTGAACACATATCCATCAAACAGATTGTTCAGAATGCCTTAACTGCCGCTAAAAGCACTAGTGGAGGCAAAGAAATAAGTTGATAAATACTTAATACGAAATAAGAAAGTTAATGTACAAATAGCATTGGCGGAATGCAATATTGAAATTGATCTATACTTTGTCATTTATGTATTGTATCTCTTCTTTTAGGGAGGCAGAGGATTTCCTGGTGCCCCAGGACTCCCAGGAATCAAAGGACATAGAGTAAGAATTTTTTATTTTCTGTTATGTATTGTATTACTTTGGTTTATATATTATACTTTACAGCTCCAGATATTTGAGTTGCAGTTTTAAGAAAAAGCTTTTGCATAGGACACTATTGTGTATAAGTAAAATTTTGCTTGATTTTGTATCCTCTCACTATGATAGTATTTGTGCTGCAGTGTTAGATTATAATATGTGCATGCCTAGGCCCTAGGCTCCTGGTATCCCATGGCCACCCAAACCAGACATGTGTTTCCCATCCGGCAAGCCCACCCTCTAGCAGCTTTACCTTCATTTGCACGAAATCACATTTTTGTTACTATTTTAGACAAAACTGCTACAGGCCCTGCAGGACATTTGCGACATAATAGTAATTTATCAAATTTCCTGCAGGGCACCAAAGATGAGGAAGAGCTGTGGGGGAAAAAATTATGTTAGAAAGAGAGGGGATTGGGAATGCAGTCTCTGTGCGCATGTGTGTGTTGGAGGGGTACCAGGTTGAGCTGTCTGTGGAAAAGAGTGGACAGATAAGCCGCTCTGTGGGGGGAAGGAGGCTACACTGAAAGGCTTTCTGTGAAAAGGGTAGGAATGCTAATCTTTAGGGGAATGAGGGGGTTCACAAAGAGCAGTTTGTAAGAAAGGGGGCTTGGGAGCAGTGTAGGAAATAGACAAGGGGTCTTTTCGTTTTATTTAGGGTCTTAATTTATTTGAGGGTTTGGTATCTGTATTCAGGGGTTTAAATTAATGATGTGCTTTAGTCTGTGGCTCATCATTTTGTAGTTAACCCCTTGGTGACATCCACTGTACATGTAATCTGAGCAAATGGAGCAGACTCAGAAGCTGAGCTTCATCCAGTCATTTAACTTACTAGATGTAGCATTTTGTAGTGACCACAATATCAAGTTGATAAATATGGACAGAGGCTTATTTTCAAAAAAACAAAGATTGGACATCTTTGAAATGAATTGGCCAACTTGTGTTTTAAATCTATGGCCAACTTAAGGGGGTTCTTCGGCAAAATAAACAACCTGTGTATGGTGTCAAAAAAACATAATAAATCAACTTACTAATATAGTTATTGGCGATAGTTCAGAGATCTTCCACATCAGCTGTGCTCTTTCCCTTGTAAGCTGTTCCAAAGGCTCTGAATGCAAAGAGCTCCTATCCCTCCTTCCCCGTCCCGTCCCCCCCGTTAAGCACAAGGTGAGACCATTAATATAAAGGAGGAGCTGATATTACTTCTCATAATATTTATGATGTATTAGATAAGGCAGCAGGAAGTCATTCTCAGTCACAGTAGTTTCCATCAGAATAGGTTCCCTGCTGCCCTATCCCGTATTTCAGCCAGACCTTTGCCAAATCTCATTCACTTAAATGAACCTACCGGAGTCAGATAGTGGCTCTGGTCGGCTCATTTTTGCCCCATCTCCGGTTTTGTGACCGGACTTAAAACTGTGGTATACTACAGTTTTAAATACAGTCACAAAACTCAGGCTCATTCAGATGAATGGGTCCAGCTAGAAGACCGGAGCACCCAGTTTTGACATCTCCCAGATGGACACGGGAGCACCTGGTTTTGACATCTCCCAGATGGATCCAGTGACCGTAAGAACAAAACATGGTGTGAATGCACCCTTTCACATCACTTATCTTGCCTCATGCTGACAGAACGGGAGAAGTGACAGAAGCTCTCTACAATCAGAGCCAGTGACATGATGTCACAGCTTATAAGGGAGACAGCCAAGCTAATATGGAAGATCTCTGCACTATGGCTAATACCATTATATGCAGTATTATGCTTTTTACACCATAAACAGGCAATTTTTTCTTGCTGGACAGCCCCTCTAATGTTTTGTTTACATCTGGTTTATATGAATCATGTGTCAATGAGATTTAATACCTCAATACATATACATGATTTTGCTGTGAAGGGTGTATAGAGAGGGCCAAAGAGACAACTCCATACTTGGCACCTGTCAGCTGCATTCAGCAGCAGACATCCACCATGGAGCAATGTCTATTGCTGGCTATTAACTGTTTAGATGCTGCAACAATGTTTAGATGCTGCAAAAATAATCTGGCTCCCTACAATGCCTATGGCAGGCTGTAGCAATAGAGAACAGAGTTAAAGGGGTTATCCAGAGCTGTTTTCTTTCAAAAGCAGCACCACATCTGTCCCTAGGTTGTGTGTGGTTTTGCAGCTCAGTTCCATTGCAAACAATGAGGCAAGTTGTAGTACCACATACAATCTGGGGACAGACTTGGTGCTTTTTATTTTTTTTTAAGAAATCAGCTCAGTTTTTTTTGCTCCTGGATAACCCCTTTAACTGATCAATGCTATGAAATAGCATAGCATTGATCAATATAGGCAATCCAATGATTACTTATAATGGTCCCCTATAGAGACTTAAAAGTATAAAAAAAATATACTACCTTTCTTGCTATCCATTGCTACACGTGTAGCCCATGCCAGTCCGAGCGCTGCAGGCTAAGGGAGTGAGCTGATGACCTATCCACGCTTACCCCACTAATTAGAATTACTATGAAAACACTTCCATCACTTTAAGATCTTGGAGGCCTGAAGAGAAATGGAAAATATGGTTTAACATTGATAAATAAAAGGTTATGCATTTTCAATGTGAAAATGTGTCACCATTTCATGATAAGTGGAAAAGTATGGTATAAAACTGACATGTCAAAGGACTTTTAGTTGACAGTAAACAGAAGCAATCAGTGTCTGAGAACTAATGTCAAGGTTAATAAATGATATGTGGTCCTACAAAAGCGACATAAAGGCATCTGACAAGAACATAGTTTCTTCACCAGCAGAAAGGAATTCTTTACTGCAAGAGCAAAAAGACTATAGAACTCACTGCTAAAGAAAGTTTTCTTGGTAAACATATTAGAAGAGTTCAAAAGGGGTCTTTCTTGAGTGTAATAATATTAAAGATTATAGTTATTTGAGTCATGGAGATGAATCTTAACACAGCCAGTACGATAATGCTGATATAATGCTGATAATGCTAAATCCTGAAAAGGATTTTTCTTCCTAAGATGAGGAAAGTCAACTACCTTTTGGGGATTTTTGCCTGAATCAACACTGCAGGATAATAGGCTGGACTAAGTGGACTTTTGTTATGTTTTTCTTTACAAACTTTATTTGTTACTGTATTTCTAAAACTGTGTATTAAATGACAAAAAGTAGAAAATGCTTTAGTAATGTTAGTTTTTTATTTTATTTTTTATGTGCACTTTTTAGGGTCATAAAGGACTGGAAGGCCCAAAAGGAGAGCTTGGAGCAGCTGGAGCAAAGGTAAAACAGTACTATAATCTACTATATTCATTCAAACACAATTGCTTCAATTCGAGGTAAAATACACAAATACATAATAGCATTTACAATTTATGAATATGCTTATAGGGCCAGTGATCTAATCTGGCCAGTCTGTTTTAGTTAATAATTGTATTTGAAATGACTGGAGTATCTTTTCTCACAGCCCTGTGCTATGTCTGTACACTGCCAGTTTTAATGGTCAGACAGTATGGAGGCATGCCTCCAGGAGGCAACATTGAGCTTAAAAATAAGTCATGTTTACACACATTTTATATTGATACATATGAACTGAAACAGTTTTTCAACTCTGTATTTATTACTATGTCATTTTAGGGTGAATCGGGTCCTACTGGTCCAATGGGTCTAAATGGCCCACCGGTAAGTTTGACATGACATACAAAGTCACACTATAAGTAGTTCTAGTAATCCAGTTTTCTTGTTTTTTCTTGTAACTTTTTTTTTTTGGGATTATGGCAAAAATCATCATCCTGTCTAGCTGTAATTTAATGTTTGCTTTTTTACTTTGATCGCAGTCCTTTTATCACCTATAGGAGTCTATAATAATGCAGACACATTGGGGGATATTTATCAAAGTTGTCTATGTCCCGCATCAATATAGACCAAACTACAGAGGGTCAGTCTAGTCTATTGTGCACCTAATTTATCAAATGGCACACAGCTCTTGATAAATTCTGTGCACAGACTTTGTGATCTATGCTTTAGTCTATATTTAAACCTGCTCCAACATGGTCTGACATTTCGGCGCACTTTCAGCCTATGCAACTTGTCGCTGAAAAGTCGCTTTTGATAAATTCAGCACCAATGCATTTTTCAATGCATTTCAGTCTAAAATAGACTTGCATGCATAATGTTCTAAAAATCCTCTAGAGCAAAAGTCGCAGAAAAGTCGCACATATTTAGACTGCGGCTTTCTGTGCGACAAATTTAGACAAGAAAAACCAGTCTAAATCCTTTGATAAATCTCCCCCATTTTGTTTATAGCAGCCTAACCTGTTTTTTTTTTTTTTTTATAAAGAATGGATAATATTTTAACAAACACTAGAGAGGAATTTACTATTTCTATTTTCAAAATCTCCAGGAATAGCCATATTTCTTTTATATGCCATCTGTACCATTTTCTATTTTTATTAAGGATGGTAAACAACAACAACAACTGGACATGTTCAAATTATTCTTTTATATGTGAATGATTGTCAACAACAACAACTAAAGCTGGACCTTTTTATCCTCTTTTTTTTTTTTTTTTTTCATTGTCGCTCTCCAAGTGCCATAACTTTTATATTTCTGTCGACAAAGCCATATGAGGGCTTGTTTTTTGCAGGACAAGTTGTACTTTTTAAAGAGGTACTCCGACCCTGAGACATCTTATCCCCTATCCAAAGGATAGGGGATAAGATGTCACACTGCGGGGGTCCCGACGCTGGGGACCCCCACAATCTTGTATTCACCACTCACTTGTTTGAGCTGCATGCCACCTCACAAACAGCCGGGTGGCGACCACGGGGCCGGAGTATCGTGACGTCATGACTCTGCCCTGTGTGATGTCACCCCCCGTTCCCGCTATGCAAGTCTATGGGAGGGGGCGTGACTCTGATTATTGGATTGCTTGAATAAAAACAACCTATTTTTTCACCACAAGTGTTGTGCTACTTTATTTTCTATATTGAAAAATAAAACATAAACATTTGCAAAAAAATTAATAAAAATAAATAAATAATACTCTCTGGCCTTTATTTTGGACATGCTATACTACCACACCTACAATGTTCTAGCAATGTAGGAGTGCATTGTTATAGTAGCTGTGGAAAAGATTTATCAAAACCTGTGCAGAGGAAAAGTTGCCCAGTTCCCATAGCGACCAATCAGATTGCTTCTTTTATTTTGCAAAGGCCTTGTTAAAAATGAAAGAAGTGATCTGATTGGTTGCGATGGGCAATTGGGCAACTTTTTCTCCGCACAGGTTCTTTCATTTTGTAGTGGCCATGTTAAAAATGAAAGAAGTGATCTGATTGGTTGCTATGTGCAACTGCAAAACTTTTTCTCTGCACAGGTTTTGATAAATCTCTCCCTGTGTCCCTACAATGATTAGCTGAAGAGCTTAGTAGAAACCATGACCTGGTAGACACATGACTACAGTCATTTAAAATTTTTAGCAGATGCCATTGGATACTTAAAAGTCACCTTTGATCTTTATATGATCTCTGAATTTCTGCACATGTTTAGGAAAAGTAACGCCAGTTCAAATCTTTCCACATTTTAAGTTTACTTGGTTCACAATAATCTATATCAAATCCCTTTTTCCATATATGTCTATGGTAATAAGACCTTTTTCCATGTATGTATATGGTAAAGTCGAATTCTTTCCAAATTTCATGAAAAATTTGATTCTGAACGAATTCGAATTCACTCTTCATGGTAACAAATCGCTTCGTTCACTACATTTTGTGTGGGCTGGGGGCTAAAATGGTGGCTACACGTGTGAGGACATGGGGCAAGGAAGTCTGGGGAAGTGGGAAGGCGGAATCACCCTGAATCACATGGCAGCATGCAGCCTATCAGCAGCCAGCCAGCCCTGTGATGTCACTGTCCTATATATTCGGCAGCCATTGCCGAAGACGGGCATTTCCGAGAGCAGAGACTGTGTGTGTGCACTAATCATCGTTACTGACAATACAGATCTTTACAGCAGTGAATCCATTCACCTCAAGCCTGCATTCCTTCTAGCTAGAGAGAGAGTAGACACTGTGTGGTCACTAATCAGCTTTACTAACAGTACAGATCAGCACAGGGGAAATCAATTGACCTCAAGCCCTCATCACTGCAGGTAGGCAGGCAGGGAAAGTTTAGAAATTGTTTCATAGTCTGCCAATTGAGATCATCACAGGAAGCTTTCCCCATTCAAAGACTGCAAGCAACCATAGTGCATCCAGACTCATTGTGCCGCTCTGCGGCAGTGATTCTAATAGCGACACCTGTAATCTGCATATCATACTGAATAAAAGTATTATTACACAACCCGAGCACACTCCCTATGCGTGTTATGGCAAGGCAAAGTGTTCTACACCCCTATTAAGGCTCTATGTAGCCCGGAAATAGCTTTTTTTTTATAGCAATTGACAGCCGAATCAAATTTTTTAAAAATGTGCCCATCTCTAGTGGTAATCATCAATGGATGACTGAAAGGTAGATTATGTCATTCTGCATTATACATTACACCTTAACAAAACATGTACTTGTCTACTAGATAATTTTATTATCCAAGATTCTACAATATTCTCTTACTATTATTGTTTTTCTAATATGCATAGGCTTATGTAAATTTTATTGAAAATTGTTAATAATGCTTAATTTTAAAGGGACCAAGAGGAATGCCAGGAGAAAGAGGGCGTATTGGACCTCAAGGTACACCTGTAAGTAATATTCCTTATCACTGTATTGAAGAAATAGACATACATGAACATGTTAAAATTATCAGAATATACAGATTAGCTTATATCAGTATCTATCCATGGTCCATGTATGAGGAAGGCAAAAGCAAAATCCTTGTGAGGAAGTTGGCAACACAGTACATAAAAGGATCAAATTCTCTTGGTATCCATTACCTTAGTTAGATTGAATTCGATACAGATATATGATATTGATTATGATACTTTTTTTTATTTAAAAATATCAAATTGCCTTTTCATAATTGCACTGCTCTCAGGCTTGGTTCACACAAACAGAATCTCTTGCTGGAATTGTGGTTGGAGATCCCAAGGGCGCCCAGTGCCAACAGCAGTAGGTGCTAGGACTGCGCCAACGGCATTGTGGTCTCCATAGACAGTAATGCATCTCTGAGCGGATCCACAAAAGAATGTTTATTCGTTCGGCGAATCTGCTCAGAAATGTATTACCATCTATGGGGACGGCAATGCAGTCCACTCGGTCTTAGCAATGACTCTGTCGACACTAGCTTGCCTTCGAATCTACGGACACAAATTTGTCTGGAAATTTCGCTCTTGTGAACCAAGCCTTAAAAGGGACTCCGTTGGAAAACCTTTTTTTTTTTTCTAATCAACTGGTGCCAGAAAGTTAAACAGATTTGTAAATTCCTATTATATATAAATCTTAATCCTTCCACTACTTATCATCTGATATATATTACAGAGGTAGTGGAGTTGCTCTTTTCTGTCTGACCACAAAGCTGTCTGCTGACACTTCTGTCCATGTCAGGAACTGTCCAGAGCAGGAGAGGTTTGCTATGGGAATTGTTTTTGCTCTTGACAGTTCCTAACATGGACATATGTGTCAGCAGAAAGCACTGTGGTCAGATAGAAAAGATCTATACAACTTCCTTTGCAGCATACAGCAGCTGATAAGTACTGGAAGGTTTAAGATATTTAAATAGAATTCATTTACAAATCTGTTTAACTTTTTGGCACCAGTTGATTTAACCTCTTCAGGACATAGGGCGTATGGATACGCCCTGCATCCCGAGTCCTTAAGGACCGAGGGCGTATCCATACGCCCGTGGGAATTCCGGCCCCCACCGCTAGCCGGTTGGGGACCGGAGCCGGATGCCTGCTGAAATCGTTCAGCAGGCATCCCGGCATATCGCCCAGGGGGGTCATTATGCCCCCCCATGTCGGAGATCACCGCAGATCGCTGGACAATTCAGTCCAGCGATCTGCGGCGATTCCGGGTCAATCGGGTCTCCAGTGACCCGATGACCCAGAATTACTGGCTGTTCGGGGCCGTCTCTGACGGCCCCGAACAGCCAGAGCCTGCAGGGGTGAGGTGGCACTGGTGCCACCTCACGATCGCCCTGATTCGTCGGCCGGATTACCGGCCGACCAATCAGGGCGCCTGCTGCGGGTGTCACTCCCGCACCCGCTCCGCCCCTCTTCTGGAGGACGTAAGCGGGTGCGGGACGTGCACCCCGGGTGCTGGGGACCCCGATCCCCAGCGCCCCTGTTGGGATCGGGGCCCCAGGAGCAGCTGCGGCGGCGGAGACGACGAGGGACTGACCTGTGCGGCGAGGATCTTTGGAGGTGAGTGACAGCCTCCTGCTGTTGCTTAGCAACAGCTCCCAGCATGCAAAAAGGGCAAGCTGGGAGCTGTAGTTATGCAACAGCAGGAGGCAGACCACCACAACTCCCAGCATTCCCTTATGGGCATGCTGGGACTTATGGTTTTGCAACAGCTGGAGGCACATTCTTTCTATGGAAAAGTGTACCTTCAGCTGTTGTATAACTACAACTCCCAGCTTGCACAAACAGCTAACGTGCATGCTGGGAGTTGTAGTGGTGCATCTGCTGGTTGCATAACTACAACTCCCAGCATGCCCGTTGGCTGTCGGTGACTGCTGAGAGTTGTAGTTTTGCAACAGCTGAAGGCACACTGGTTGTGAAACTCAGAGTTTTTTTTTACCTAACTCAGTGTTTCACGACCGGTGTGCCTCCAGCTGTTGCAAACTACAACTCTCAGCAGTCACCGTACACCATGCACCGTACATGCTGGGAGTTGTAGTTTTGCAACAGCTGGAGGCACACTGGTTGTGAAACACTGAGTTAGGTCACAAACTCAGTGATACATAACCAGTGTGCCTACAGTTGTTGCAAAACTGCAACTCTCAGCAGTCACCGACAGCCAACGGGCATGCTGGGAGTTGTAGTTATGCAACAGCTGGATGTCCCCCCCCAATGTGAACGTACAGGGTACACTCACATGGGCGGAGGATTACAGTAAGTATCTGGCTGCAAATTTGAGCTGCCGCAAACTTTCTGCTGCAGCTCAAATTGCCAGCGAGAAACTACTGTGAACCCCCGCCCGTGTGACTGTACCCTAAAAACACTACACTACACTACACTAACACAAAAAATAAAATAAAAAGTAAAAAACACTACATATACACATACCCCTACACAGCCCCCCTCCCCTCCCCAATAAAAATGAAAAACGTTTGGTACGCCACTGTTTCCAGAACGGAGCCTCCAGCTGTTGCAAAACAACTACTCCCAGTATTGCCAGATAGCCACTGACTGTCCAGGCATGCTGGGAGTTTTGCAACAGATGGAGGCACCCTGTTTGGGAATCACTGGCGTAGAATACCCCTATGTCCACCCCTATGCAATTCCTAATTTAGGCCTCAAATGGGCATGGCGCTCTCACTTTGGAGCCCTGTCGTATTTCAAGGCAACAGTTTAGGGTCACATATGGGGTATCGCCGTACTCGGGAGAAATTGTGTTACAAATTTTGGGGGGTATTTTCTGCTTTTACCCTTTTTAAAAATGTAAAATTTTTGGGATAACAAGCATTTTAGGTAAAAAAAAAAATTTTTTTTTACATATGCAAAAGTCGTGAAACACCTGTGGGGTATAAAGGTTCACTTAACCCCTTGTTAGGTTCCCCGAGGGGTCTAGTTTCCAAAATGGTATGCCATGTGGTTTTTTTTTTTGCTGTCCTGGCACCATAGGGGCTTCCTAAATGCGGCATGCCCCCAGAGAAAAATTTGCGTTCAAAAAGCCAAATGTGACTCCTTCTCTTCCAAGACCTGTAGTGCGCCAGCAGAGCACTTTTCACCCCCATATGGTGTGTTTTCTGAATCGGGAGAAATTGGGCTTCAAATTTTTAGGGGTATTTTCTGCTATTACCCTTTTTAAAAATAAAATTTTTTTGGGAAAACAAGCATTTTAGGTAAAAATTATTATTATTTTTTTTTTACATTTGCAAAAGTCGTGAAACACCTGTGGGGTATTAAGGTTCACTTTATCCCATGTTACATTCCCCGAGGGGTCTAGTTTCCAAAATGGTATGCCATGTGTTTTTTTTTTTGCTGTTCTGGCACCATAAGGGCTTCCTAAAGGTAACATGCCCCCCAAAAACCATTTCAGAAAAACGTACTCTCCAAAATCCCCTTGTCGCTCCTTCCCTTCTGAGCCTTCTACTGCGCCCGCCGAACACTTTACATAGACATATGAGGTATGTCCTTACTCGAGAGAAATTGGGCTACAAATACAAGTAAAAATGTTGTCCTTTTACCGCTTGTAAAAATTCAAAAATTGGGTCTACAAGAACATGTGAGTGTAAAAAATGAAGATTGTGAATTTTCTCCTTCACTTTGCTGCTATTCGTGTGAAACACCTAAAGGGTTAAAACGCTGACTGAATGTCATTTTGAATACTTTGGGGGGTGTAGTTTTTATAATGGGGTAATTCATGGGGTATTTCTAATATGAAGACCCTTCAAATCCACTTCAAACCTGAACTGGTCCCTGAAAAATACCGAGTTTGAAAATTTTGTGAAAAATCGGAAAATTGCTGCTGACCGTTGAAGCCCTCTGGTGTCTTCCAAAAGTAAAAACACGTCAATTTTATGATGCAAACATAAAGTAGACATATTGTATATGTGAACCAAAAAAAAATGTATTTGTAATATCCATTTTCCTTACAAGCAGAGAGCTTCAAAGTTAGAAAAATGCAAAATTTTCAAATTTTTCATCAAATTTACGGATTTTTCACCAAGAAAGGATGCAAGTATCGACAAAAATTTACCACTATGTTAAAGTAGAATATGTCACGAAAAAACAATCTCGGAATCAGAATGATAACTAAAAGCATTCCAGAGTTATTAATGTTTAAAGTGACAGTGGTCAGATGTGCAAAAAACGCTCCGCTCCTTAAAGGACATCTGCAGTGCTGGGCAAAAAAACTTTTTTTTACCTCATTTAATAGGTCTTTGAAAGACCTTTCCAACGATGTCTCCCCCATCAAAATTGGCCCAGTCTTTCTCCCGTTATCAGCACACGAATTACGGAGGAGAAGTGAAAATAAAACTACATCTCCCATCATGCCTTGTGCTTACTTCCTGTAAGCTCCTGCCCTCCCCATGTTCTATCCCCCCGAGCAAATTATTATATTGTAACGCCCACATCTCCCTCCCCTATGCATACACCCTCCCCTTCTGCTCATCTCCCCCTCCCCATCCTGTCCAGTGATGAAGCAGCTGCCTTCGTGCTCACTGTAGTGTGGAGAGTGGAGAGAAAGTAAAAATGGTAAAAAAAAACACATAATTGTTTGTCTATAAAACTGTCCTGATAGGGGTCCCTCCATGTTTTTCACAACTACAACTCCAAGCATGCCCAGTTATTTTATATGCTGTTTGGGCATGCTGGGAATTCCAGTGGTGCCTCCAGCTGTTGCAAGACTACAAATCCCAGCATGCCCTGTCAGCATTCTGCTGTATGTGCATGCTTGGAGTTGCAGAGGTGACTCCAGCTGTTGTAAGACTATGTTTGAGTGTATAGAGGAGTTGTAGTTCACCAACACCTCTACTGTATCAGGAGACTCCTGGGAGTTGTAGTTCACCAACACCTCTATTGTATCTCTGTAGTCTCCTGGGAGTTGTAGTTCACCAACACCTCTATTGTATCTCTGTAGTCTCCTGGGAGTTGTAGTTCACCAACACCTCTATTGTATCAGGAGTCTCCTGGGAGTTGTAGTTCACCAACACCTCTATTGTATCTCTGTAGTCTCCTGGCTGGGAGTTGTAGTTCACCAACACCTCTATTGTATCTCTGTAGTCTCCTGGGGGTTGTAGTTCATCAACACCTATATTGTATCTCTGTAGTCTCCTGGGAGTTGTAGTTCATCAACACCTCTATTGTATCTCTGTAGTCTCCTGGGAGTTGTAGTTCACCAACACCTATATTGTATCTCTGTAATCTCCTGGGAGTTATAGTTCATACACCAGTGTTTCCCAACCAGGGTGCCTCCAGATGTTGCAAAACTACTACTCCCAGCATTCCCTGGTTGGGAAACACTGGCATACACACACATAACAGGGACTACAACTCCCAGCATGTGTCATTCAGTAGTCCCCCCCCCCCCTCACACACAGAATCATCTCCAGTATGATATTTATTCCCTGTATACACCACCAGCCCGTGCAGTGTAATATGTCTCCTTCACACACACGTCCCCCCCTCCCTGCTCTGTGGTTTGCTCTATGTTTTCCCCCATGAAAACTTGAAACCTCCCCGTGATAAGTGAGGTCCTATGTAGACAGAGCAGGGGAGGGGGGAGGAGCTGTGGACGTCCTCATTCTCCCCCTGCTTCAATCTTACAGATAGGGGCGTTTCTGAGGATGAGCCTATGGCTGCCTCAGAAAGCACCCGCTCATGCATATGCATAAGCAGGAAGGACCTGACAGAGGCTAGGGGGAGCACAAACACTGCTGGGAGGAAGAGATCTCCGTCCCCAAGATGGCGGCTGCAATGTAATGAATAGGGGACGGACGCAGGACTACTGGGCTATGCTGGCAACTCTAATATCTCAGAAACGGCTGCATATAGGTAAATAGAACTAATTGACTGAATTGTATAACTTTTGTTTGGGGAACATTTGGGCAGGGATTTTTGACCACTACAGTTGTCCTTTAAGGCCAAAATGGGCTCCGTCCTGAAGGGGTTAAAAAAAATTTTTTTTCACTGGAGTACCCCTTTAGTGCTTGATATTGAAGCGCCTTTCCTTTACACATAGACTTTGCGCAATATGTTAAGAAATACTAAAAACATCTGGGTTTTGGCTTTTGAGTGATTTATACAAGTTAGATTTCTGTTTATAAAGCAAACCATTTATTTAAGTTAATCGAATTATGTTATGACTTGAATAATAAACCCCTTGTAAATACCTAAACTATTGCAGAGATATTGGCCCAGATTTATAAAACTGTGTGGGAGAGAAAGTGGAGTGATTTTTCTACAGCAACCAATCACAGCTCAACCAACAAGCTCTGGTAAAATGAAAGCTGAGCTGTGATTGGTTGCTCTGGGAAAATCCCTCCACTTTTTCTCTCACACCGTTTTCTAAATCTGGGCCATTGTTTCCTGAACTAGTTTTGTATCTTAAACATTGCTTTATAGCAGTCCTATGAGAAACCTATATGAAACCTGGTCATATTGTAAGGGGAATCAGTCACAACAAAGCACTTTATATTATTTCCCTTTAGTTATAAATAATTCCAAATGTTTTCACTATGCTCTCTAACAAAATTGTTTTGTTTAAAATATGTAGGGAGCAAGAGGTGCCAATGGACTTGTGGGACTTGCTGGGCCAGTGGTAGGTTACCCCGATGATTTCTTTTTCTTGATATTAGTAAGATTTATTTGGTGAACCTTGATTATTTAACCTATATTTTCATTAGGGCTGTTACTCATTAGGGACTTTTACTTAGGGCTGTAATTACAGCCAGTGCTGCCCTAGGCACAAGGTCTAGTTATGCCTAAGACTGTTTTGACAGCAGGTCTTGTAGGTATACATGATGGAAATTCCGCAATTTATACATCTGACTGATCCCTCTGACAGAATGTCATCAATCATACATAGGCTACAGTGTAGCCTATGCTGTATGGTATGGATTTGTTTATACACTGGTAGCTTTTCTGAAGTATATGATAAATGGAGACAACTAACACAGTGAGAAAAAAAGCCTACATAAGAATAAAAATGTTCCAGAAAAAGCCCCAGATATTTCCCCAGCACAGTCCTATGTAATGTGACAAGTAGTGCAGGGTTGTTACTAAGATGGTGCTTAGGCAGACTGCCATATATTTGTGTCCAAACCTGTAGTTCACCAATAGCCATAAAACATTTGTATAAGGCTAAGTTTCCACTTGTTTTTTTTTCTGGCAGTTTTTAGAATACTGCCGCTGCAGTTTTTGAGCCAAAGTCAGAAGTGGATCCATAAGGGAGGAGAAGTGTAAGTCCTTCCTTTATATGTCCTGTTCATTTTGAATACACTTCTGGCTGTGGCTCAAAAACTGCAGTGGCAGTATTCCAAAAACTGCCGGAAAAAAAACAAGTGGAAACTTAGCCTAACACTGACTACCGGTTCTGTTTAACCCTGTTAGATCACCTAGAAGTGTATATATGCAGGGGCCAAGTCCTTGGGGAAAAAAAGCATGAGAACTCACCCAAGATTTCATTTCATGGGCTGGTCCTATAGGACTTCTGCTAAGGGGAACAGTGTTCCTGCTTAGGAAAGTGCAGGGACTCAGTTTCCATGAGTTCCTGCAGGACTTGAGCCCTGTATATATGTAATTCTCAGTTGCTATTAAGGCAAGTTAATTTCAAAGTTGCAAGCAGAGGCATTTGCAAAAATGTGGGACTTTGTTTTATACGTTTAAGGCAGGGTCACACGTGGAATATTTTGCTGAATATTTTCCTTCCCATTAAAGTCAATGGGTAGGAAAATGCACAGCAATAAGTAGGAAAATATCCAGCAAAATAGGGCACATGTGACCCTACCCTGAGCTTACGCTCACACTTGCATATTTTCTGCTGCAGATCTGCTGCAAGTTTTGCTCCACTTGGAAATTCCTGTGAAGCAGAATCCCATTGCTATTAATGGGTTTCTGCTACCCAGTCCACACTACAGAATTTCAGCGGTGGAGCAAAAAAGTTAAAGTTCAAAGCTAAAGCTAAACTATTGAGTTTGTTAATGAGAACTATTAGAGTATGTTCACACTGTGGAAATTTCCCTGCCAACATTCCACTGAAAGTGGCGCCAGGACTGCTCAGAAATGCGCCGTCTCATAGATGGCAATGCATATCCGTGCAGACTACGCAGTAAGAATAGACATGTCTATTCTTTCTGCAGAAACTGGAATTAGAATTTCCACGTAAGAAACATTGTTTGAAAAGTGCAGCAGAATCCCATTTATATCAATGGAACTCTGCTGCTGCGTAAACTCTGTGCAGAATTCTAATGCATGGAATGCATGGAAAAAAAGGTATTTTTTTTTTGGAAAAAGAAAATGACAATTTAGTGTCATGTTAGTTAACAAGAGTGAGATGAGTAATGAAAAAAACATTCTGCTGTGGGAATATTTTTAATTTAAAAGTGACCGTTTTAGTTTTCTATGAGAAATAATATTTATTTTTTGTATTCAATAGGGTCCAATAGGCTTAAGTGGTGCTGCAGGATTTCCTGGTGCTCCTGGTATGAAGGTAAGAAGCATTTTTGGAACTTCTGTAAATAATTCTCTTGAAGACTGTTTACATTTGCAGCTTATATTACAGTTTATTAAGGGAAATGTATAAATTCTTATTGTGCCAGGCTATCTTTGTAGAGTGGTTTATTTGCACTGGTTTTGGTGTCTCTGCAACAACTTTACCAATTCGGCACACAACCTTTGTTTACCTCATTTACCTTTCCTGAACCTGTGTGGCCATGTCCAATGCTGGCTCAACGGGGGGTGAAGGTTCCTCAGAGACAACTATGTCGCAGGATAGTATTAAGCAGCCCTGGAGGCGTCGCTGCTTTCACAAAAATAAATGTTTTATGTATTTTGACGCCTTTACATTTTCTGACATTGGTAAGTGTGTTTTCCGTGTGCAAAATGTCTTGCCGGGGATTTGCGACAAAGAAACGGGATTTGCGCCAAAATTGCGCCAAAGATTGATTGGCGCAAATGATGAATTACTGACTAAAGTTGAAATCACACACAGGACTTTGTGATTTTGAGAAAGTTGTAAAAATGACAGTGGAAAAGATGCGCCAAACTTTGTTGCAAAAAGACACTGCACCAAATTATTGCGCCAAAGTTACGTGAAAAAAAACACATAAATCCTTTGATAAATACCTCCCATAGTTTCCAAACACTGAGAGATCCACCGAAATAGCCATGTGCGGTCCAATGTGAAGAGTCCCTGCTTGACCTCAGATCCTGCTCCCATACTTTTGTATGTTGGGTGTAATTTTAGGGTTTCTATAGGGAGGAGTCCAGAAGGGAAATCAGATCTGAGGAGTGGGGCAACAAATGCATTCATAGTGACAGGCTGACAGAAGATGGTATGCCTTAAAATGCCAATGGTATGCCACTAATTAAATGAAGGCAGGGAATTTCAAACACAGACAGAGAAAATGGCGCATAGAGTATGGGAGGCAGCCACATTAATGAATCTATGGATCTAAATTTGGAAGCTCCAGCAGGACCCAGAGAAGGACTTATGTAAGAAAAATATAGGTAAATAGTTACATAATTGATAAGGTTATAAAAAGGCAGTTAAATATACATAATAATAAATGGTATGTTAGGACATATGAATGTATCATCTTAGTGTGGGGAGTTCAGCCACCCGAAGGGGGGGGGGGGGGTTGGGTCTTAGGTCACACCATGCCCCCTTCTTACATGTTTGTGGGAGGGGGCGTTATAGCTAGTACACAGCTGTCACGCCACTTCCCATCGGCGGAGGTCGCTTTTCATCTGGCATGGAGCAGAGTTTGCTCTGTGCGTCGGATTATGAGGTGCCACACAAGAGATCGAGGGAGGTCCCAGTGGCCAGACCCACCGTGATCAGACATGTTATTTCCTATCCTTTGGATAGGGGATACCATGACTAGGAGCGGAGTACCCCTTTAAGGCTAGGTTTCCAAATAGTTTTTTTTTTCTGGCATTTTTTTTTTAAACTGCCACTGCAGTGTATTCAAAAGAGAAAGGAAATATTAAAGAAGGACTTTTCCTCCCTGCTGGATCCACTCCTGACTTTGGCTCAAAAACTGCAGTGTCAGTTTTTAAAAAAGTGCCTGAAAAAGCTGTATGGAAACCAATAGCCTTAGTGCTTTCAAGAAGTTACCCAGTAGAATGGGTATGAGATGCTACACTATGGCCTTTATAATATAAAAAGCTGATGTCTATTTGAGACAACCCCTTTAAGTTATCCCTGGACTTCATGTCTGAATGCCTCTAGGCCTAGTTTTGAGTGAATGTGACACATGTTGAGTGTAGCATTTCATCTTCTCGCAGTAATTGAGGTGCTGTTGGGGATTTGGCACATAAGCAGCCAGTCAGTTGTGGTGTATGGATATGCAATGAATTTATGTCTGCAGGTGCTACTTAATCACTATGATAGGGACAGCTGCAATTGGTAATGTTACAGTTGGCAAAATCCAGCACCTTATTTGCCACAAGATAATAAACAAGAGTCTGTTTCATACAATAAAAGTTTTCATTCCTGTAAATAGTGTGTAATCAGTTTTGTTTCTCATGCATCTTTGGCTTTAGAAAATTCCCTAAAGCCCTTAAAAGAACTGGAATGAAAATTGTTTGGCACAGTAAATGGGAACAAGGAGGCATGTATTTGTTTTAAGGCAAGATGTCTCTGTGAACAGTCTTGAACCGATTTTGAGGAAATTGTTAATGTGAACTGGACTGACCGAAAATTTCTCATTTATCAAATTCACATCTAAACTATACATAGCTCTAGTTATGTGATGTAATATTGGAGCTTTCTTTCTTAATTTTTCTATCATTATTATTCTTTAAAATGGTTTATAGCACTTACAGAATTCTATCTAGCTGGGTTCACACTTCATAAAATTTTGCAGTGTATTTTATATTGCAAACCAATTTTTGGCCATAATCGGTAAAAAAAAAGTTGCTAAATATTGTGCCCTTTTTTACAGACAAAAATGCATGCATAAATAAAATACACAGCAAACTTTTATTAAATGTGAACCTGGCCTTATGCTTTAACTATGTCATTTTATTTAAAGGGGTTATCCACCATAAGGTGATTTTAGTTCGTACCTGCCAGACAGAAATGGACATGCTTAGGAAGGATCTGTGCTTTTCTTGGGGCTAAATGGCTATGTGAACTGGTATTTCCTGTTTGAGTTTTCTTTTTTGCCTAAGTATCCCATAATTCCATTTTCCTCCCTCCCACACATTAGCCACCCCACCCATTGAAACATAAATGAGCTGCATTTATTCAAAAGACCTGTGGTTTTCAATCAGGGTGCCTACAGCTGTTGCATTAGTTGCAGATTGATCTCTCTCCCACCAAGCGATCCCTCCACTCATTGAAGCAGACAGGCTCCCTGTCATCAGCTGACCCCTATAAGTAGAACATTATATCTAATCACACTAGAAAAGCCTTAAATATCCTGGTTCTTACGATGACTCCCTGTTCCTGTGGAATAGGGTTTCATTATTTGGTTGACTATCTATACTTTTTACTGGATAATCAAACTGGTTGAACTTTATTACAAAATGGAATGTTAATGCTGATGGGGAAGGGAGGTCTTCATAATTACACTTGCCACCTATTAAACTAATCAGTAAAAGGACAAATAGTCAATGAAATAGTAAAACCTCTATATTTCGTAAAGTAGGGTATAGCAAGAAAGTAAAATACAATGTTGGAATCAGAACACCAGAGATATATAAAGTGATATAAAAACTAAAACTTTCTGGACAGACCACAGGTCCTTTTTAACATATATGTTTTTTATCCTCTTCAAGAGTAAAAAAATATGTTTGATATATTTCACCACCTGTTGTTAATCATGTAGGATGGTTTCCAATTCAACAATATGTAGCAGTTTTTCATTCATTCTTTTTAGCCAAACCAGGAGTGGATTCAACAAGAATCTGACATAAAAAGTAAAAAGTAATGACTTCTACTTCTCCTTTCTGCTGGATCCACTTCTGGCTTTGGCACAAAAAAAATAACTTAGATTTAGACATTTTTCAGATTCTGTCTTATATACAGGGTGGGCCATTTATATGGATAGACCTTAATAAAATGGGAATGGTTGGTGATATTAACTTCCTGTTTGTGGCACATTAGTATATGTGAGGGGGGAAACTTCACGATGGGTGGTGACCATGGCGGCCATTTTGAAGTTGGCCACTTTGAATCAAACTTTTGTTTTTTCAATAGGAAGAGGGTCATGTGACACATCGAACTTATCGGGAATTTCACAAGAAAAACAATGATTTGCTTGGTTTTAACATAACTTTATTATTTCATGAGTTATTTACAAGGTTCTGACCACTTATAAAATGTGTTCAATGTGCTGCCCATTGTGTTGGATTGTCAATGCAACCCTCTTCTCCCACTCTTCACACACTGATAGCAACACTGCAGGAGAAATGCTAGCACAGGCTTCCAGTTTCTGTAGTTTCAGGTGCGGCACATCTCGTATCTTCACAGCATAGACAAATGCCTTCAGATGACCCCAAAGATAAAAGTCTAAGGGGGTCAGATTGGGAGACCTTGGGGGCCATTCAATTGGCCCACGACAACCAATCCACTTTCCAGGAAACTGTTCATCTAGGAATGCTCGGACACCCATATTGTGGTGGTGCACCATCTTGCTGGAAAAACTCAGGGAACAAAAGAGGGAAACACATCATGATGTAGGCCACTGGATATGCGAAATTGCTACATGATGATGTGTTTCCCTCTTTATGCACTGAAGCTGGCACGTTCCCTGAGTTTTTCCAGCAAGATGGTGCACCACCACATGGGTGTCAGGTCCGAGCATTCCTAGATGAACAGTTTCCTGCAAAGGGGATTGGTCATCATGGGCCAGTTGATTGGCCCACCAAGGTCTCCCAATCTGACCCCCTTAGACTTTTATCTTTGGGGTCATCTGAAGGCATTTGTCTATGCTGTGAAGATACGAGATGTGCCGCACCTGAAACTATGGATACTGGAAGCCTGTGCTAGCATTTCTCCTGCGGTGTTGCTATCAGTGTGTGAAGAGTGGGAGAAGAGGGTTGCATTGACAATCCAACACAATGGGCAGCACATTGAACACATTTTATAAGTGGTCAGAAACTTGTAAATAACTCATGAAAGAATAAAGTTACCTTAAAACCAAGCTCATCATTATTTTTCTTGTGAAATTCCCAATAAGTTTGATGTGTCACATGACCGTCTTCCTATTGAAAAAACTAAAGTTGGATTCAAAATGGCTGACTTCAAAATGGCCGCCATGGTCCCGACCCATTTTGAAAAGTTTCCCCCCTCACATATACTAATGTGCCACAAACAGGAAGTTAATATCACCAACCATTCCCATTTTATTAAGGTGTATCCCTATAAATGGCCAACCCTGTATATTATCTCACCCAAGGATTTCCGATTCTTTAATTACTATGGTTTGTAAACTGTATAATCTATGATTATATAACAAAACTCCGTTGTTAGGATTGTGTTGCATATTTTGTGACTGTTGGAAAAGGTAGTTTAAAAGGCAGATTTAAAGGGTTAGTCCCAGCTTATAAAATTGCTAGGATATGTCATCATCTTCTATTGTCACAGAGCTTTATAGAAAAGGTTTATTTTTGTTTCTTTGTTAAAAAACTATGTATAAAAATAATCACATTCTTTTAAACTGCATATATCAAATGTATGGGGCCTGCATATCTGTTTCATATTACACACTATATAGCTGGCCTTAATATAATTTGTTTCAAATGTTACCAATAAAACAGTAATTTATTTAATATCCCCTTTAATGTTCTAATGTTATTAATGATCTCAACCATTTTGTTACCTAAACACCCAAGCATTTTGTGCAATTGCATATCACTTGGAGTTTAAAAAGTAGACATCATTATGACTTTAATGATCATTTTTTTTTAATTCCCTTTAACCCTTCTTTCTTTAAGGGTGAAGCTGGTCCAACAGGTGCACGTGGTCCTGAAGGTCCTCAAGGTTCAAGAGGTGAAACAGGTCCCCAGGGTCCTGCTGGATCACAAGGTCTCCCGGTATGTTTGTTGTTTTATGGGAATTAAAGAAAAAAGAACGCTACAATATCGAAAAAATGATTGCATATTATAGCAAACCGCAAAATGTCTATTGCCCTTTACTTGCTTGAGTTGCAGTTATGTTTTCCCAGTCTAAGAGCTGCTACACAGGGATTGTAGAGGGCCTCTACTAGGGATTGTGGAGGGACCCCTTGTGTAATGAACCAGCTGCGGCTGATGCTGAACGACAATGATTATCTTGTCGTAATGACAACTGTCAAGACATTTTTGCTGCTAGATGGTGTTTATTTATTAATTACCTGTGTGTAGGGCTGGCAGTCACAGACTGGTCAGAGTTTCCATGCTGATATCTGTACAATGCAAAAAGTACCTACAGTGGGAATGTAAACATTAAAATGTAACCATGGAGCAATGGAAGAAGGTGCCTGGTTGGATGAAATTTAATTTACATTATATGGATGCCAAGGGAATGTGTGTGACTTCCATGGAATAAGGCAAGCTGATGGAGTTAAGTTCTGTTGGGAAGCCTTGGGTGCTGTGAAATGGACCAGATTTCCCAAAATCTTTGCAACCAAGTACAACTCTTCATAGCAGTGGTATTCCCTAATGGCAGCGGCTTCTTGCAACGCTGCAAATGAATTTCAGGAATGACAAAGAGTTAAGTTGTTGGCCTCCAAATTCCCTAGATCTCAATTCAATTGACCATCTGTGAGATGTGCTCAAACAAAAAGTTAGATGGATGGAGGCTCTGCCACCTAAGGGGTTTTACCATGAACTACTTTCCACAGCAAACTAAATATTTTGTAAGGTTGAATGAAATGTCTGTATTAACTTAATTTCCCAGCAGTCATTAGTGCAGATGCTCATTCCTAAGGTGCATATAGTTTAAGTCCTCCATCTATGAATATCTAATCTTTGTAATGGTAAAGTTATATCTTGTCACATAGCACAAAGTGTTTTACGGTGAATAATATTATTCCCGCTCCCCTCCTGCCGTATGCATTTAGTTGTCTATATTTAAACTGTAACATAAACAGGTAAGCAGTACATCATGTATAGTTACCTTACAATTGCCACTATATATCTAGTCAGACAGCTAGACTTCCTCATACATAAGTACAGTATGTAATTGAGCTGTTTGCAGTGTAGCAGCTGTATATGCTGCATTCTATTTGGCTGTATATTCACTGTGTGGGAGAAAAGCTGAGCAAATGAGCATGCCTGATCAGAAGAGAACACTGCGTACAGGACATATATCATGGCAAAAAGCAAAAACTAATTGAGCAATACATCCTATATTGGTAGGGTTGCCTTTTAAAAATCATTAATTTCTATAATTACTTATATTTGCAAATAGGTTTAATTTCACATAGTGCATTAGTTAATAACTATTTATCCTCATGATAAAACCGTTTTTAGGAACTTAAAAGTTATATGTTTTTGCTAATATGTTGTTGCCAAAAAACCACACAACTTCTAAAGTCTTGTAGAGTCAATGGGGGAGATTTATCAAAATCTGTGCAGAGGAAAATTTGCCCAGTTGCTCATAGCAACCAATCAGATTGCATTTTTCACAGGCCTTCATACAAATGAAAGAAGCAAGCTGATTGGTTGCAACTGGGCAACTGGGCAAGTTTTCCTCTGCTCAGGTTTTGATAAATCTCCCCCAATGTCTTGGTGGCATAAGGATGACAACAAAATTAGGCAGGTGGTGTCAGTGTTATTGCTGATCAAGGCTTTGATATGCATAAATACGAATAAATGAATGTATGCATTCATGATATGGATTTTACTGTAATCTACCTATGTTGAATGAATGTCCTTTTGACAGTACTTGTTTTCAAGTTGCACAAAAGGTAAGTGCTAAGGATGTTTCTTTATTTTGTAAGAATATATCAACCAAATGTAATAAAACTGTAAAATATTATTGCGTAGGATATCTTAAAATAATACTAATAATTAAAATCTCTTTAACGGTTACTTGTTGCTTTTAGGGCACAGCAGGGACTGATGGAAGTGCTGGAGCCAAAGGACCAACTGTAAGTTAAATATAACCCATAATCAACATTATTGCTAACATTTCTTTACATTTTGTGATGCAAAATATTTTTTTTTAGGGAGGTCCCGGTGTTGCAGGTCCACATGGGCTTATAGGACCACCTGGATCTCCTGGACCTCAAGGAAGTACTGGAGCACCTGGAATCCGAGGCTCAGTGGTAAATATGATATGTTATATACTGGATTCATAAAATAATTTTGGGTTTGGTGTAGACCAAACAACAAACTCCTCATCAGATTATGGAACCATTCATGATAAAAGGATTACCTCAAATTAGAAGAAAGACGGCACAGCAACAGCAACATATATAGCAGGACAGAATAATCACAGATTTAGGTTTTAAGACTTATTTTATCATTGTCCATCTGCACAGAAACAGATTACTTCTGAAACATCATATAAGTCCTTTTATTTGATATATTGAATAATAATGTCTTGTTACAGACCATAAAACTTCCAAATCTAAACAGAACAAAACTGCTAGTACATAGACTTATGTGACACTCAGATACTTCATTACTAATGGAGGTAAATTAAAATACTGTAGAATAACCCTAAATGTCTCAATTAATGGGCTAATGCTCTTAGAACATATTCTCCTACTTCTTTCCCTCCTTTGTGCCCATTATTATTGCAATTTGAGCCTTAATGACCAGGCCATTTTAGTGGTTTTCCTGCTAATGGTGGATAACCAGATTTATCTTTTTTATGTTATTAAAATAACTTTGTCTTTGTAGATAAGACATCCTTTAAAAATTTTTACTCATATACTATTTATTTTTAAGATATTTAAGATTTTTTAAAAGATCTGTAACCTGTAGTTAATGGTGACAATTAAAGAGTAACTGGTAGAGAATACGCAGAGGTGTTAACATTTGCAAAACTAAACTAAAACAGAGATTTGCAAAACTAAATAATGTTATACTTTTCCCACAAAACCATATACCGTATATACTCGAGTATAAGCCAACCCGAATATAAGCCGAGGCCCCTAATTTCACTCCAAAATCCCAGGAAAAGTTATTGACTCGAGTATAAGCCTAGGGTGGGAAATACCCCTTGTCATCATCCAGACCCCCGTCATTAACACCCTCATCATCATCACCCTGTCATCATCACCCTGTCATCATCCCCCCTTCATCATCACCACCTGTCATCATTCCCCCTTCATCATCACCCCTTGTCATCATCCCCTTGCCATCATCCCCACCCCCTTCATCATCCCCTTGTCATCATCCCCTTGTCATCAACCCACACCCCCCCTTCATCATTCCCCTGTCATCATCCCACACACCCCCCCTTCATCATCCCCTTGTCATAATCCCACCCCCCCTTCTTCATCCCCTTGTCATCATCCCACACACCCCCCTTCATCATCCCCTTGTCATCATCCCACACCCCCTCTTCATCATCCCCTTGTCATCATCACCACATGTCATCATCATCATCATCATCACAGCTTGTCAATGTCTGATACAGTGGTCTTCAACCTGCAGACCTCCAGATGTTTCAAAACTACAACTCCCAGCAAGCCCGGGCAGCCATCGGCTGTCCGGGCTTGCTGGGAGTTGTAGTTTTGAAACCTCTGGAGGTCCACAGGTTGAAGACTACTGCGGCCTTCGACATCATCCCCCCTGCTCTATAACAAGCTGCCTGCAGTTTAAACCACATTTTCAAAGTTACAGGTTACCTTTAAGGTATTCCTTTAGAATCAGAAAGATTCTTTAGGGAAACATGAGTTATTTTCATTTTTACTACACATTTCCCCTGTAACCCCTGTTTTAGCAACCGATATTACATGGGAAATTGTTCTGACTCCTGATGATGGTCACAGTTGTCACGATAAAGGCCTTGCTTGGTGTAGTTAAACCCTCAGTTCTGCTGACAATGGTGCTAACATAGTAACATAGTTCATAAGGTTAAAAAAAGACCAGAGTTCATCAAGTTCAACCTATACCCCTAATAAGTCACTACTGAGTTGACTTGATCCAGAGGAAGGCAAAAAACCCTCATACTAGAGGTAAAAATTCCTTCCTGAGGGCAGTAAGAAGAAATCCCTGGATCAACTTTCTGTCCCTATAAATCTAGTATACATAACCAGCATATACATGTTATTATTCTCCAAAAATGCATCCAGCCCCTTTTTGAACTCTTTTACAGAGTTCCCCATGACCACGTCCTCTGGCAGAGAATTCCGCAGTCTCACTGCTCTTACAGCAAAGATCCCCCGTCTGTGCTGGTGTAGAAACCTTCTTTCCTCAAGACGTAGCGGATGCCCCCTTGTTATAGATACAGTCCTGGGAATAAATAGATCATGGGAGAGATCTCTGTACAGTCCCCTGATATACTTCTACATAGTTATTAGGTCACCCCTAAGCCTTTATTTTTCTAAACTAAATAACCCTAATTCTGATAATCTTTCTGGGTATTGTTGTCCTCCCATTCCCCATATTACTCTGGTTGCCCGTCTTTGAGCTCCACTATATCTTTCTTGTACACTGGTGCCCAGTACTGTACACAGTATTCCATGTGTGGTCTGACTATTGATTTGTACAGTGGTAGAATTATTTCCTTGTCATTTTATTTGCCTTGGCAGCAGCTGCCCGACACTGGTATCTACAGCTAAATTTTCTATTCACTAAGACTCCCAAGTCCTTTTCCATGTCAGTCTTCCCGAGTGTTCCCCCATTTAATACATAATCCCAGCCGGGATTTTTCTTCCCCATATTCATTACCTTACATTTATCAGTGTTGAACCTCATCTGCCACTTCCCAGCCCAAACTTCCATCCTTTTGTAACAGTGCACTGTCCTCTATAGTGTTTACCGCTTTACAGAGTTTAGTATCATCTGCAAAGATTGCTACTTTACTATTCAACCCCTCTACAAGGTCATTAATAAATATATTAAATAGAACAGGACCCAAGACTGACCCCTGTGGTACCCCACTAGTAACAGTTATCCAATCAGAATAAGTACCATTAATAACCACCCTCTGTTTCCTATCACTGAGCCAGTTACTTACCCACTTACACACATTCTCCCCCAGCCCTAATAACTGAGAGATGCTGCATCTATAATTGTTTCCAAAAATCAAAAAGGGAAAAAAGTTTTTCTTAGTACCCTGCTTGCTGTCCCTGAGTATCTGACTCATGATTCTCTGCCATATTTGCTGTTTAATCAAACTCTCTGATGGGAAAAAAAAACTCATATGGGGATCAGCAAGGTATTTATTAAGTATTTGTAATACACAGTACTGTGTATATACAGTATAGTTAATGTTGAACCATATAATTGTACAATAAAGAACATGAATATTTTTATTACTTAAAGGGTGATCCAGGTGTCCCTGGTTTTAAAGGGGAAGCAGGACCAAAAGGTGAACCTGTAAGTATGTGCGGTCTTTTGAAAACCTAAATTATAGCTACTGAGATACATATGTTGCATATAATGTCCAATAGAAGGAAATATCTGTGTATAAAACAGAGAACAAAAAAAAGGATTAGTTACATTTAACTGAAGATAACTTTGTATTAACACAGGGTCCACATGGTCCACAAGGTGCAATAGGTCCACAAGGAGAAGAAGGCAAAAGAGGTCCCCGTGGAGACCCAGGCTCACAAGGCCCTCCAGGACCAGTTGGAGAAAGGGTAAAACAGTTTTTAAGCAAAGCTGAATTAATCGTATTTATTCAACTATTCCTTTACAGACATTTCAGATGTGTCCACCCTTACTTTTCCTTTAGTTTAGGATTACATTTACTCATAAAATCCATTCAACACAATATCATGGCTTTCTACCAGAACACTCAAAACGCTTCATTTTCATACCAAAGGTGTATATTTGATCTGTATAAAAATATTCTTTACATTACAGTGAAACATTAGTATTAGAGACATTAAAAAAATATTTTTATTATAAGGCTGGTTTCACACAATGTAACATTTTCAGCACATGTTGTATTTTCCCAGCAGATATCCTGCAAAAAATAGCACACATCAAATTTTATTCACTGTTAACCCTGCCTAACTGTTTAACCCCTTAAGGACCTAGGGCGTACCTGTATGACCCTGATGACTGCTGATATCTATCATCATGCATCCCGTGCAAATGCCCAATGGGGGTCCTGATCCATGTCGGCGATTGCTGCAAATCGCCGGTCAATTCAGACCGGGGATCTGCGGCAATTCCAGGTCATCAGGACACTGACGATCCCCCTGAAGGGATAGGAGTGAGGTGGCGGGGTGCCACCCCTCCTATCCCTGCTATTGGTCAGTCAGAAGCGACCAACCAATAGCAGATCGGGGGCGGGGGGGTTAAAGTTGGGTTCCCTCGTTCTGCCCAGCCACAATAGTGCGGGCAGAAAGGGGGAACTGTCCTGTGACTGGTGCCGGAGGTCACTTACCATCGGTGGCAACAATCGGTGTTGGCAGTGGGCGGCGATGACGTGCGGCTGGCTCCCTGGTGCAGACTACGTAAGCCAGTGGTCTCTAAACTGTAGCCCTCCAGATGTTGCAAAACTACCACTCTCAGCATGCCCAGACAGCAGTTTGCTGTCTGGGCATGCTGGGATTTGTAGTTTTGCAACATCTGTAGGTAGGGCCACAGTTTGGAGATCTCTGTGCAGTGGTTTCTAAACCTTGGCCCTCTAAATCTTGCAAAACTACAACTCCAAGCATGCAATAACAGCAAATGGCGGTCTCGCCATGCTGGGAGTTGTAGTTGCATACCTCCAGCTGTTGTATAACTTCATCTCCCAGCATGCCCTTCGGCGAGCAGTACATTCTGGGAGTTGTAGCTTTGCAACAGCTGGAGGCACCCTGGTTGGAAAATACTGAGTTAGATAACAGAACCTAACTGAAGGTTTTCCAATCAGTGTGCTTTCAGCTGTTGCAAAAGTACAACTCCCAGCATGCACAGTCTGCCAGTGCATGTTGGGAGTTGTAGTTTTGTAACAGCTGAAGGTTTGCCCCCCCATGTGAATGTGCAGGGTACATTCACATGGGCAGGTTTACAGTGAGTTTCCTGCTTCAAGTTTGAGCAGGAAATTCACTGTAAACCTCCACCAGTGCGAATGTACCCTAACTACACTACACTACGCTGCACTAACACATGATAAAGGGTAAAACAATACATATATACCCCCTTACACTGTCCCCTCCCCCCCAATAAAAATGAAAAACGTATCTTACGGCAGTATTTCCAAAACGGAGCCTCCAGCTGTTGCAAAACAACAACTCCCGGTATTGCTGGACAGCCACTGACTGTCCAGGCATGCTGGGAGTTTAGCAACAGCTGGAGGCACCCTGTTTGGGAATCACTGGCGTAGAATACCCCTATGTCCACCCCTATGCAATCCCTAATTTAGTCCTCAAATGCACATGGAGTTCTCTCACTTTGGAGCCCTGTCGTATTTCAAGGAAACAGTTTAGGGCCACATGGGGTATTTCCATACTCGGGAGAAATTGCGTCACAAATTTTTTTTTTGGGGGGGGGGCTTTTTCTCCTTCTACCCCTTATGAAAAGAAAAAGTTATCATCTACACCAGCCAGTTAGTGTAAAAAAAATGTTATACTAACATGCTGGTGTTGCCCCATACTTTTTATTTTCACAAGAGGTATATGAAAAAATTGGAAAATTGCTGCTGAACTTTGAAGCCCTCTGATGTCTTTCAAAAGTAAAAACATGTCAACTTTATGATGCAATCATAAAGTAGACATTGTATATGTGAATCCATATATAATTTATTTGGGATGTCAATTTTCCTTATAACCAGAGAGTTTCAAAAAAAAAAAAAAAAAGCAAAATCTTCAAATTTTTCCTCATTTTTTTTAACTTTTCACCAAAAAATTATGCAAGTATCGACAAAATTTTACCACTAACATAAAATAGAATATACCATGAAAAACATTCTCGGAATCAGAATGAAAAGTAAAAGCATCTAAGACTTATTAATGCTTAAAGTGACAGTGGTCAGATGTGCAAAAATGGCTGGGTCCTTAAGGTGGAAATGGGCTGGGTCCTTAAGGGGTTAACAGAAAGAATCACTGGATGCTAAAAACTCACTTTCCTGACATACTGATATTTAAAGTTATTTTTTCCTTGTCACTTTTTACCATTATAGAAGGCATATTGAATGGTCGACCGGTGTACAGAATTTTCAAGTGCATAGTATTTGGGGCATACAATTTAAAATGGCGAGATTCGTTTTTAGACCTACAGAAAGTCTAAAAGTATTTGAATATGAACAGTTTTTTGTTACATGATCAAACTGCAAACTACATAATCATTTTTAACATTTAGCAATATTATCTTTACATTATCTTTAGGGTGCCCCAGGTAATCGTGGGTTTCCTGGATCAGATGGACTCCCTGGACCTAAGGTAACAGTAAAAGGTTTAAAAAGGGCCCAAACTAAGGTGCCCGTAGTTACCATAGCTACCACAATTTTTATAAATACAACTTTCATATCGTGAAATCCTAATGAAAACTTTTGCAGGGTGCACAAGGAGAGCGAGGAGTAGCAGGAGTTTCAGGCCCTAAAGGAGCTACTGGAGACCCTGGTCGTCTTGGAGAACCTGGTCTTCCTGGTGCTAGAGTAAGTAACACACTGGCCCTCATTTACTAAGAAAATCGGGTTGTAAGTCTATGTTGCTTTCTTATCCGACTGCTTTTTTCCCCTGGTATTTATTATTATGTCGCATCCTGTTTGTCGCACGTGGGTTTTGGTTTCCAACTCCTCTGAGCTGTCGGGAAAAAATCCACAACAATTCAACAAATTCGGGTTGGAAACCTTAATAAATACGCGGGAAAGCTCAGAAATGTCGGGTAACGCCCCTTTTTCGGGTTTGGGAGAATCCACATCGGGTCCATCGGGAAAAAATGTCGCATAGTGTCGCAGACTGGCACACGATGTCTGCGACATGGCGCAGACAAAGATGCGACAAAAAAACCAGACAAAAGAGGTCGGGTTTAGAATAGTAAATGAGGGCCACTGAGTTTTGTACATATAAGATTTTGTAATGTTTTCTAATTTACATTGCTGGTAAAGCATTGTCCAATGCTTTACTGACTTAATGTGTAAAAATGTTGTAGGACTAGATATGCTCTGGTAGATATGAACATGCAGCCAAGCAATATTGCATGTTTATTTTCTTCTGTGGTAGAAGCCACAGTTAGCCACACTAAATAATCTTGTTTTATACATTTATATTTTGCTTTTTTCAATGAAAAGGTCCTAGGGGGAGACTTATCAAAACCTACCCAGAGGAAAAGTTGCTGAGTTGCACATAGCAACCAATCAGATCGCTTCCTACACTTTTGAAAAGGCCTCTGAAAAATAAAAGAAGCGATCTGATTGGTTGCCATGGGCAACTCAGCAACCTTTCCTCTATATAGGTTTTGAAAAATCTCCCCCCTAGAGTATGAAGGCAAACATTGCTAGTATTATCCTATAGAAGATGTCCATTTTGGATAAGTACTTTTCACATCAGATGTCCATATCTTATTATCTTGTGTTTAATAAAATATGTGTGTGTTTCACTTTTTTCTCTCTATTTTTAAATTTTTTTAGGTAGTACTACTACTCCCAGCATGGAACAGACTGCTCCATGATGTGAGCTTTAGTACCTGCACTAAAAGACAGATCGCCCCGGATGTCACTCCTGACACCCGATGCGATTGTCCTATCCATTGCAGAGATGGAGAGTCTTTCTCCTGTGCTCGCATCACTGCACTATACTCCGGCCGGCCAGTGATGTGAATAGAATTTATATTTCCCACAGAGAGCTGTGATTGGCCAGTTGGCTCCAGCCAGTGTGCTCCATGTTGGGAGCAGTAGTGCCTGCAGTTAAAGGGGTACTCCGGTGAAAAACTTTTTTTTTTAAATCAACTGGTGCCAGAAAGATAAACAGATTTGCAAATTACTTCTATTAAAAAATCTTAATCCTTCCTGTACTTATTAGCTGCTGAATACTACAGCAGAAATTATTTTCTTTTTGAAACACAGAGCTCTCTGCTGACATCACGACCACAGTGCTCTCTGCTGACATCTCTGTCCATTTTAGGAACTGCGCAGAACAGCATATTTTGCTATGGGGATTTCCTTTTACGCTGGCAGTTCCTAAAATGGACAGAGATGTCAGCAGACAGCTCTTTGTTTCAAACGGAAAATAATTTCCACTGTAGTATTCAGCAGCTAATAAGTACAGGAAGGATTAAGATTTTTTAATAGAAGTAATTTACAAATCTGTTTAACTTTCAGGCACCAGTTGATTTAAAAAAAAAAAAAGTTTTTCACCGGAGTACCCCTTTAACCCCTTCACGATGAGCGATGTACATGTACGGCCCTGCAAAGTAACACTCACCGGTAGCGGTGATCGGGCCAGGATGACTGCTGTTATCTAACAACAGGGATCCCGGCACATCAACGAGGGGAGTCCTGAGACCCCCCCATGACCGCGATGGCCTCAAATCTGCGCAATTCCGGGTCATACGGGTCACTGGTGACCCGAAAAATACGAGGAATCGGGGGTGTCCGAGACACCCTCGATCCCCCTGAAGGGATAGGAGTTTGGTGGCAGGGGTGCCACCCCTCCTGTCCCTGCTATTGGTCGGCCGAGCAACCGACCGATAGCAGACCGGGGGATGGGGGGGGGTTAAAGTTCAGTTCCCCCGCTTTGCCCACCTATCGGTGTCCGGGAAAAACGAGGGAACTGTCCAGGGACCAGTGCCGAAGGTCCCTTACCTGGATCCCGGATCCCGGAGCGCGATCCTCCATGCGGGGATCCCACATGTGCGGCGGCGGCAGCAAATCATCCGGGTCCTGCCAGGTGAGTTGTTGCCTAGCAACATCCGGAGGGCCACAGTTTACAGTGGTCTCTAAACCGTGGCCCTCCGGATGTTGCAAAACTAAAACTCCCAGCATGCCCAGACAGCTGTTTGCTGTGTGGGCATGCTGGGACTTGTAGTTTTGCAATATTTAGAGGGGTTCAGATTGTAGATCACTATGCAGTGGTCTCAAACTGTAGCCCTCCAGATGTTGCAAAACTACAACTCTCAGCATGCCCAGACAGCAGTTTGCTGTCTGGACATGCTGCGAGTTGTAGTTTTGCAACATCTGGAGGGCCACAGTTTTGAGACCACTGGACAGTGATTTACAACCTGAACCTCTCTAAATCTTGCAAAACTACAACTCCCAGCATTCAGGAACAGCATAAGGCTGTCTTGGCATGTTGGGAGTTGTACTTGCGTGCCTCCAGCCATTGCATAACTACATCTCCCAGCATGCCCTTCCGCAATCAGTACATGCTGGGAGTTGTAGTTTTGCAAGAGCTGGAGGCACACTGGTTGGAAAATACTGAGTTAGGTCATAGAACCTAACTCAAGGTTTTCCAACCAGTGTGCCTCCAGCTGTTGCAAAACTACAACTCCCAGCATGCATGGTCTGTCAGTGCATGCTGGGAGTTGTAGTTTTGACCCCCCTCCCATGTGAATGTAAAGGCTACATTCACACTGGCGGCAGATTACAGTGAGTTCCCCGCTTCAAGTTTGAGCTGCGGCAAATTTTCCTCCGCAGCTCAAACTCCTAGCGGGAGACTCAGTGTAATCTGCCTACAGTGTGAATGTAGCCTAAAAACACTACACTACACTAACATAAAATAAAGAGTAAAACACTACACTACATATACACACGTACACTACGGATCTTTGGAACAGTGGTCCGTGAAAATGAAAAATGTTGCACAGCCCACTGTTCCAAAGACATGTCAGACAACAATGGGGGGTAAATGCTCACTGTACCCCTCATTACATTCTGTGAGGGGTCTAGTTTCCAAAATGGTATGCCATGTGTTTTTTTTTTGCTGTCCTGGCACAATAGAGGCTTCCTAAATGCGACATTCCCCCCGAGCAAAATTTGCTCTCAAAAAGCCAAATATGACTCCTTCTCTTCTGAGCATTGTAGTTCGCCCGCAGTGAAAAAAAAATGCAATTTTTTTTTTTTCATCAAATTTGGGAATTTTTCACCAAGAAAGGATGCAAGTTACCACAAAAATGTACCACTATGTTAAAGTAGAATATGTCACGAAAAAACTATCTCAGAATCAGAATGATATAAGTAAAAGCATTCCAGAGTTATTAATGTTTAAAGTGACAGTGTTTAGATTTGCAAAAAAGGGCTTCATCCTAGAGGTGAAAATGGGCTGCATCCTTAAGGGGTTAAGGACAAATCACAGCAGGTGTCACTCCTGACACCCAATGCGATTGTCCTATCTATTGCAGAGATGCAAGAGCAGGAGAAAGCCGGTTGCATCTATACATTGTACAGGACAATTGCAGAGGTGTCACTAATGAAGATATTCAATACAGCGAATCGAGTCGAAGTTCGGATTTGGTCCAAATCAAATTTTTCGTGAAATTCGGAACGAATTCGACTTCGTCTGATTCGATTCGCTCATCTCTAATCCTGTATATATATATATATATATATATATATATATATATATATATAACAGCTGAGTAGACTGATATCATTTGTAGTTTTGTGGCAAATATCTGCTCATTCTGGGTGGACCTGCACAGTGGTTGACAACTCCATCTATTAGCACACTTATACACATATAGCTGTGTATCACTGAGTAGGACTGCCCACGTGACTTCTTAGCCTAGAAGGGGAGAGATGTACATAAATACATGGCATGTTATCCTGGAACATCTCCCACACAACTTTATATCAATCAATCAAATAGCCAAGTAATAAGAATAGACATGCAGGAAATCCTCATTGCCCATTCCCTTCCTTCTTGTTTATTGTAAACTCATCCATACTTTATACTCTACTATAGTTTAAAATTCACTAGCCTTGACCTAAAGCTCCCCAAACCACCATAAAGTAGTAAACCCCATCAGTTTCTTTAACCTGAAAATACCTATATTATATAACACAGTACAATGGGAAGTGTGCACTTTTTACTGTAAAAAAGCTACAGGTGTACATTTTTCTTACCATTTACTGTAAAAGATCACGCAGTGTTAGTCTGTCTAAAAGTGTGATATTAGCCATTATGATTTACCCTTTTCTATAAAATGTCATGTAAACTCACTTTTGTGCAATGCGCATATTACCTCAGAATATCACATACTATTTCCATTAATCATTGAATGATCTGGTAACATTCTTTGTAATGAGAAACATTATTCCAGAAGCTCTGTTCATACAGTATATCTCCAGAGGGAAATATGGCATCCGGAATGAGCACATTACTAATGGATCTTACATCTATTTTAGGGTCTGACTGGAAATCCTGGAGTCCCAGGTCCAGAAGGCAAACCAGGACCATTGGTAAGTCCTATGTTATTATATACTTTTGTAAAATAAATAAATTATTGTGCATCAACTTACAAAGATATTCTGTCAGTCAAGGCTTCAAAATCATTTATACAGTGTGTATCTCATGTCTGTGTCCTTTGGCCTATTTATCAAACATTTTAAAGAAGACAAAATATTGTGAACAAAACTTACATTTTTCCCAGTGGGGATTTCCTTCCTAGATCATATATACAAGATAGATAGATAGATAGATAGATAGATTTTTTTAAACCGACTCATAGAACTTTTTTTTTTAGTAGTTTTGTTTTAGTAATATGTTTTTTTCTTCGTAGATTTTTTTTCCCCTTATGTGTTATATAGTGTCTGGTATAGTGTATAAACTAAAAGATAACATTTTGGGGCTTTTTTATTTGTATCTTGCAGGGAGCTCCTGGAGAAGATGGGCGCACTGGTCCACCTGGTCCAATTGGAATTCGTGGTGAAACTGGAACTATGGGGCCTGCTGGTCCAAAAGGCAACAGTGTATGAACAATACACAATACTCATGATAAATAAAAATTCTAATTATTTATTTGTTTTCCTAATTATTTATGAAGCAATGTCTATTCAACAGGGAGATCCTGGAAAGCCAGGAGAACAAGGCAGTGCAGGAGTACCTGGACAAAGAGTATGTTACTATCTCCTTTTTTCCATGATTATTGTTTGTTGACCTAAAGTATCTTTTAAGAAATGTTCATTTTTATTTATCTTAATCAGGGAGCTCCAGGAAAAGATGGTGAAGTTGGTCCTTCTGGTCCTGCTGGCCCACCTGTAAGAAAAAAAGGAATATCTATAATTAACAAAGTTTACACATAGAATACATTCCAAATTATTTATAAACACTTTTAATTGTTTAGGGACCTGCTGGTGAAAGAGGTGAACAAGGTCCTCCTGGGCCTACTGGATTTCAGGTATTTTTTATTATTTGATTTAGTTTTTGTTTAATCTAAAGCAGATTACTGATAATATGGTAAATTAAGAAGTACATGCCAGAAGATATGATCTTCAAAGTTTCATTCACATAAGTTTTCCAGAAGACTAAGTGAATTAAGTAAATTGGTTATACTTTCTCCTTTATATGGAAGCTGATTACACCCACCCCATAACAGTATTATTTAAATAAGCCATGGATACTCTACAATGGAACCCCTGCCCTGTCTTATTTCATACATCAAAACTGTACAGCAGTGTTTCCCAACCTTTTTCGGGTCAGAGCACACTTCGGAAAAAAAACATTTCCACGGGGCACCCCTACCGAGGTTTACAAGCAAAAAAAAAAAAAGGAAAAAACGGTAAAAAAAAATGCAATGCACTATATCTATTTATCAGTGGGTATGTAGTTTAAAGGGCTGCTTTATACAGCAACTCATAAATGACGTCTTCTCTAATTTGCATCATTGCCTTCTCTTCTCCATCTGGTCCGGGCCACCATCACGATTTCTTCCACACACAATTCTTCACCGTTAAACCTGCAAAACAATTCTATTAGGCTCGACACTTTTTTTTACATGGGTGACAGAAGGGTGTAGAAGAGTGTACATGGGTGACAGAGGGGTGTAGAGGGATGTACAAAGGGGTGTAGAGGAGTGTACAGAGGGGTGTAGAGGAGTGTACATGGGTGACAGAGGGGTATAGAGGAGTGTACATGGGTGACAGAGGGGTGTAGAGGAGTGTACATGGATGAAAGAGGGGTGTAGAGGAGTGGACATGGGTGACAGAGGGGTGTAGAGGAGTGGACATGGGTGACAGAGGGGTCTAAAGGGGTGTACAGAGGGGTGTATAGGAGTATACAGAGGGGTGTAGAGGAGTACAGAGGGGTGTATAGGAGTATACAGAGGGGTGTAGAGGAGTGTACAGATGGGAGTAGAAAAGTGTACATGGGTGACAGATGGATGTAGAGGAGTGTACATGGGTGACAGATGGGTGTAGAGGAGTGTACATGGGTGACAGAGGGGTGTAGAGGAGTGTACATGGGTGACAGAAGGGTATAGAGAAGTGTACATGGGTGACAGAGGGGTGTAGAGAAGTGTACATGGGTGACAAATGGGTGTACATGGGGGACAAATGGGTGCAGAGGAGTGTAGATGGGTGACAGATGGATGCACATGGGTGACAGAGGGGTATAGAGGAGTGTACATGGGTGACAGAGGGGTGTACATGGGTGACAGAGGGGTATAGAGGAGTATACAGAGGGATAACAGAGGGGTGTAGAGGAGTGTAAATGGGTGACAGAGGGGTGTAGAGGAGTAGACATGGGTGATAGATGGGTGTACATGGGTGACAGAGGGGTGTAGAGGAGTGTACAGAGGGGTGTAGAGAGGCGTACAAGGGTGACAGATGGGTGTAGAAGAGTGAACATGGGTGACGGGGGCATAGGGGGTGACAGAGGGTGAATAGGGGTGGATTTGGGTGACAAGGATGTGGTCAGAGGGGTGGACAATGGAGGGTGAACATGGGTGACAGGGATGGACAGGGGTGAAAGAGGGTTGGATGGGGGTTGGACATGGATGACAGGAGGGTGGACATGGGAGACGGGGTTAGAGAGGTGGACAAGGATGACAAGGGGGTAAAAGAGAGGGACAGGAGTGACAGAGAGGGGTGGACTGGGGTGACAAGGGACAGATGGGTGAACAGGAGGGTGGACATGGGTAACAGGGTAGACTACGGGGTGAGACGGGGGTAAACATGAGTGACAGGGATGGACAGGGGAGTAGACAAGGCAGACATGGATGACAGGAGGGCGGACATGGGTGAGAGGGGGGGTGGACATGGGTGATGGGGATGATAGGAGGGTGGACATGTGTGAAAGGGGGGTGGACATGAGTGATGGGGGGTGGACATTAGTGACAGGGGGGGTGGACATGGGTGACAGGGGGGGTGGACATGGGTGACAGGGATGGACAGGGAGGTGGACAAGACAGACATGGATGACAGAGGGTGGACATGAGTGACGGGGGAGGGGGTAGAGGGTGGACCTGGGTGACGGTGGTGGTGGGGGGTTTGGGCAGGGTTGAGAAGGGGTAACGGAGGGGTGGAAAGGGTACGGTACCTTAAGTAAGCCGGCCCACGCAGCTTGCAGTTCCTCGGCAGGCACGGGAGACCAGCGCAGATGCCGCTCATTCCGCCCCAGGGTATCATTTTTGGCTCACTGCACCGCAAGGGAGAGGGGGACGCAGGGGGATACAGGGGACGCAGGGAGATGCTGTGTGTCATAAGCGCGCAGGCCAGGGCGGGACATTTAAAAAAAAAAAAAAGACGGCAAAATCCCGCAGCACCACGGTTGGGAATCACTGCTGTACAGGCTAACCTTAGAGTTTATTTGACTGGTGGCAACATTTCAATCATCACTTCTTTCTGACTAGAAGACGGTAGTGGCTCAATGGTTAGCACTATTGTCATGCAACTTTGGGGTCCTTGGTTCAAATACCATCAAGGACAACATGTGCAAAAGTTTGTATGTTCTTCCCGTGTTTGTTTGGGTTTCCTCCCATACTCCAAAACATACTATTAGCTAAATTTAGCTTGTGAGCACCAGTGGGGACAGGGAACCAATTTACAGTGCTGTAGAATCTGTGTGTGCTATGTACATAAATATTTCAGCATGGGAGACATTGCCTCATGGCAGGTATCAATACAAAGTGCAAAGAATGTATTTACATGGGCCCTATTCTAAACTGATATAACCAGTGAACAATACTCAACAATACTTGACAATTATACTGCCCAGTGTTAAATACCTCCTCTCTCTGTTCAATGTCAGATTGGGTGGAAGAGCTTTAGTAGCAGTACATTTTAAGAAAAAAAAGCATCTATTTGGTAATGTACAGAATAAGTGACAACTGACTGCTGACACAAAGTTATACAGATTTGCAAATAACTTCTATATAACAAATCTCAAGCCTTCCAGTACTTATTGACTGCTGTATTCTCCAGAGGAAGTTGTAAAATCTTTCCAGTCACACATGGTGTTCCCTGATGCCTCCTCTGTCCATGTTAGGAAATATCCAGAGCATAAGCAAATCCTCATACGAACCTCTCCTTCTTTGGACAGTTACTGATATGAACAGATTTGGCAACAGGGAGCACCATGTCTAACTGAAAAGACTACACAACTTCCTTCAGGGCATACAGCAGTTGATAAGTACTGGAGCGCTTGAGCTTTTTAAACAAGCACTGTTTAAGCAAATTTTGCATAAAACAATTGAACAAGCGTATATAAGAAACTTTCAAATATAGCTTATTAGACAAAAATGCTTATTTCTTCTGTTATCAAATTAACTGCTGAACTCAGCTCAGCTTTGTCCTGTGTATGCAAGACAAGCAATACAATTCTATGAAAGGGGGAGGAGGGAGCTCCATCCACCAGCTCTGGGAAAACTGCAAATAAGAGATGAAGCTTGCAGAGCAGAAATCTGCTGAAAAATGCCTTGTACAAGTTATATAATGGGCAGAAATAGTGCTGCTTTTTGTGTACAAACAGAGCAGAGAGAACGTTTTTTTTCTGGAGTACCTCTAAGGCTAGATTCACACTGTGGAATTTCTGGGCAGAATTTCTGCAGGAGCTCGAGCCGGCGGCACTAGGACCGTGTGGACTGCATTGCCGTCACCATAGATGGCAATGCATTTGTGAGCAGATCTCCCAAAAGATCCACCCAGAAATGCATTGCAGTATATGGGAGCAGCAATGCAGTCTGCTCAGTCCTTGTGCCGCCGGCTCGATCTCTGGCAGAAATTCCAGAGTGTGAACCTAGCGTTTTGTCATTTCTCACACTAAGGAATTGGAGAGGAATTTACTTCAGTATTTCTGCTCGCTTATTCTGCTCCAAATCATCCAACAATGAAAGTTCCATTGACTTTAATGGACTTTCCTCTGCCCCATTCACACTGAGGAATTTCTGTTAGCAGAATTCTGATGCTAAATTCTGTTTTACCTGAAGATAGAACCTGTTCATTATTCAGGCAGAACCCTTTTAAATGCCATGGTCACTTCCACTGTGAAATAACACTCTTTACATTTTTGTTAAAGGGGTACTCCGGTGAAAACCTTCTTTCTTTTAAATCAACTGGTGGCAGAAAGTTAAACATATTTGTAAATTACTTCTATTAAAAAATCTTAATCCTTCCAGTACTTATTAGCTGCTGAATGCTACAGAGGAAATTCCTTTCTTTATGGAACACTGATGACATCACGAACACAGTGCTCTCTGCTGACATCTCTGTCCATTTTAGCAACCATGAATAGCAAGTGTATGCTAAGGGAAGCATGGTGGCTCAGTGATTAGCACTGCTGCCTTGCAGTGCTGGGGACTTGGGTTCAAATCCCACTAAGGACAACAGTAAATAAAGTGTTATTATTATTATAATAACAACATCAGCAGAGAGAACTGTGGTCGTGATGTCATCAGAGAGCTTTCCAAAAAGAAAAGAATTTCCTCTGTAGTATTCAGCAGCTAATAAGTACAGGAAGGATTAAGATTTTTTAATAGAAGTAATTTACAAATATGTTTAACTTTCTGCCACCAGTTGATTTAAAAGAATAAAGGTTTTCACTGGAGTACCCCTTTAAATTACATTGGATTTTTCTAACCTTTTTATTTCCATATGTTATGGACTTCTCATAGTGATCATTTAAGATACATTTAAAAATATCCCACTTAGTGTCTGTACTCTTAACAGTGAATCAGGCTGTTTGAAAATCTGGCACATCTTACACTGGTGAAATTTAAACTCCACCCCCTCACTTTTTTCAAAAGTGGCTACATGGTGCAAACAATGCAAAGTTCTGGCACAATTTTGAATATACCCTCCCATTATCCTAGTCTGTAAGGTTAAGAAATGCGCTAAGCTAATCAAACTTTGTCTTACTCAGTAGTCTTAGTATTCTTATTATGCTTTTTTCTCTCCCCATATATTTCTACCCATAGAGATTCCACATCCATGTTATTTCCCTCACACATATCTTCCATCAATGTGACCTTTAGACAGGACTTTACAGTTAACCGCCCAGTCATAGCTATCATTCCGCCATGTTTTTATTATTCCTTCTACATTCCCAACTTTGTAGGGCTATTTTACCATCTGCATTGGAAGTTAAATTAGAAGCCTTTGCTACATATTTTATCAAAAATGCCGGACCAAAAAGCACAGCATGCTGCGTCAATTTGGTCCTGGAAAAGGCCAGATACCCAACAAACCAAATTTAAGTCAATGGGACCTATTGGCCGTCATTGGTGTCTGGCATGTAAAGTGATCCATGTGCATCATTATTTTTGTTGTTTTGCTCCTATGAAAGTGTGAATGGAGACCAATGCTCCTATAACGTATCTGTGCACAAGTCTAGAAATATATGAAAGCTTGATGTCTAAATAGTATACAATAAGGTGTTTTGTGTACTTTACAGGGTTTACCAGGTCCACCTGGGCCTCCTGGAGAAACAGGAAAGCCAGGAGATGAAGTAAGTTTGTTTTTGTGCATATTACATAGTTGAATAATGAATACTTCCAGTTTGTGAAAAAAATGAATAAAAAAAAGAAAAACAAAGCAAGAAAATATTTTTTTTCTTCTAATTTACAAATAATTGGAAGTAGAGATGTCACAGTATATTAGTTACAGCAATGTAAATCCTTTAAAAAAGCAGGACGCATGGAGCAATATTGGTATGGCAATTCTTTGATGGGCATGATTTGGTTCTGTTTATTTTGTTTAGTTTTGTTAAACTCTCTTTTGTTTAAGTTTTTTTTAACTCATTTAGTATCCTGAACTTTTTGTTGTTCATACTACCAAAAAAGTTAACTTTAATTCCTTTTCATTAAGTGTATATTTTTTATGATTTTTTTAAATTTATTTTTTTACTTTGTTACCTTAAACTATTCATTATTCTGGAGAGAAATGATCATTTAGTACCTAGAAGGCATTTGTAACTGTATTCTTTCAAAAAATTTACTCTGCGCAGATTTATCAAAATCTGTGCAGAAGAAAAGTGGAGCACTTTCCCATAGTCACTAATCAGTTAATCAATTTTAAAAGGCCTCTGAAAAATGAAAGAGACAATCTGATCGGTTGTCCCCCAACTTCTCTCTCTGTCACAAGATCTGCTCTGCCGCCTACTAAAACATAAGCAATACCCTCCTGGTCTACATCCTAACTCTATAAAAACACAAAAGGAATATGCTGATTGGGCAAAAATTATACAAATGACAATAACGCCATCCATTCGAAAAACAAATCAATCCGAATGCAATTTTATCATGCTTGGCAGAAACGTAACAAAAACATTCAAATATATTCATTATTAGACAGTTTTATACACGAGAGCAAAACGAGAGCAATTGCTACTGATAAAAAAATATTTTTATTAAACACCATGTTAAAAACAAATACATATGAGAATATTATTTTAAATACAATGTTAGGTGGGTAAATAGACTCTGAATCCAAGAAGATGAAGATGGGACAGGTCACACTTGTAACATAATGTCACTAGACAGTGTACAAAACAATGTAATTAGCAGCAATATATAGGTCTCACTACATTTAATGTGCCTATAGGGATTAGGGAGTAACAGGGCTTTAGCCTCCACAAGTAATCAGTCTTAAGTACTGACTAGACATGCATTACTCCCCATACAAAATACATACAGTATACCATGCACTGCAAAACTCACCCATGGTAGGGTCCTGTCACCACCGCCCCAATGTTCGCATGCTTGATGGACTTTCTTCTATTAGTTACAAAATAAATTGTGCATGTCCAGTAATGTTCTATTAACAGTAATACTTTTGAATTATTAACTTTTGCAGGGAGTTCCTGGAGATTCTGGTGCTGCAGGCCCACTTGGTCCAAGGGTAATGATTTTATTTATCTGAAAATGTTTGATTATAGTAGTCAAGTTCTTTTTAAGTTTTTTAGTAAAGGGGTATTCCGCCCCTAGATATCTAGGGGATAAGATATCTGATCCCTGGGTTCCTGCCACTGGGGACCCCTGCGTTCTCAGTATTGGCACCCTATTGTGATCACAGCACAGAGGAAAATCTCTGTGCGGGATGATGGGGCAATACAGGGGCCAGACTTCACGGCTCTGGCCCCTGATGCTGTTACGTCCCACCCCCTCAAGACAAGTCTTTGCATAGGAGATAAGATGTCTAGGGGCGGAGTACCCCTTTAAGGCAATAATAATAAAGCATTTATTTTCTAATAGGGAGAACGTGGTAATCCTGGCGAAAGAGGAGAACCTGGGGCTTCAGGACTACCAGGTGAAAAGGGAATGGCTGGTGGTCATGGACCTGATGGACCAAAGGTGAGTTATCAAATCAGAGTACAAACAAAAATGTTTTTTTTTTTTTATAATATGTATATACTCAAGGGGATGATTATAGTGTTAGGGTGTTATAGTGCAGTAGTGAAGAAGTCTCTTGGGGAGGCAGACTGTAATGTCACGTGGCAATTAGATACTTTCTACTGTCACCCAGATCCTTCTCAGTTTAAATGGTAGTTGCAATTGGAAATGGATTTGTGATTTGCTCGAAGAAGGCTTCGACTTAAAGTGGACTCACAAATAGGCCGTAACTGAAACTAGAAGATCTAACTAGTCTGTGACGGACTAGTCTGCCTACTTAGAACAAAGCTATGAAGTGCTCACTCTTCTCTGGCATTAGACAGACTAAAAAAAAGGCCTATACCTCTAAGGAGAAGGGGCTGAACTAGGAAATCCCCCCCTCAGCCTTTCTGGAAACTTCTACATAAAAGCAGACTAAGGGGTTTATCATGTGACCAACGAATCACTCAGTTGATGCAAATATGCAGCTATTTAACCCTTACATTCTCAGAATACCTCAGTGTATGCTATCATGGCAGTGTTATACAGAAAGTGAACTCCCAATAACCCACGTACCCACACAACAAATTCTTATATTTTGTAGTTGGGAAATGGGCACCAGGGCATATATGGCTTTTTTATTTGACAGTACATCTATCATTTAATTACATATTTTACTGCTTTCATTGTATGCAAAACAAATATTTTGCTTCCAAAATATCTTAACCATCCTTACAAGTTTGTGATGTCCTTTTCAATATATTATTATTATGACCAAAGGGAAGTCCTGGTCCAGCTGGCACTCCTGGTGATGTAGGACCTCCTGGTCTTCAAGGTATGCCTGGCGAAAGAGGCATTGCAGGAACCCCAGGTCCGAAAGGTGACAGAGTAAGTGGTTTTATATATTATGTTTTAACTTCTTTAATATACTATAATGTAATAAGATGAAATGCATTTTTTTTTTCTTCTTCAGGGAGGTATGGGGGAAAAAGGTGCTGAAGGAACCCCTGGTAATGATGGTGCAAGAGTAAGTACATGTGCTACTACGACCTATGAACTTTTAGCATCCATTGGATAGACAATATTCCCACTAACCCTAACGAATAGCTGTGTTGAGGCAGAGTAAGCAACGTGACTTAGTAATGTATGATAATTCAATAGATACTCAAGGTCAGTCTTTACGAGAATGGAAACACACAGATTTATTGATAAAAAAAAAAAGATTAATCAGATATTGAACACCCAAATAGATTATCCAATGTTCTAACTTTTTTGCTTTTTAGTCCATATATGTACTTCTAGATGAATTTATAAAAACTGAATTTATAAATACCTTCCTATATTACAGAAATATGACAATAATGACAAAACGATCACTTTCATTAATGCTTTAGATGACAGAATATTTGTACTTTGCAGCACTGAGACACATTCACACTTCTTGTAATGCCCTTTTACATGGATTGAAATACAGAGAAACAAATTCTTGTAGAAATGCTCATTTCCAATGTGAAAGGCACAGAAATCAGCAGCTGAACAAGTAAATGCTCATTCATTGGCTGATCACATTTTCTATGAAGCAAAGTTGTTTGTTGGCAACATTTATAGCTGTGTAAACAAGAAAAAAGGAGCCGCCTCAATAATCGAAATGAGTGGCTATACAAATGATGCAGCAGTCATTATGTACGGCTGTTCAATGCTGACAATTGGACTTTCATTAACAGGTAACTCTGCCTGTGTAAAATAATACTTAGCCTGAGTAAGACCACCCCCTATTAGTAAATGGGTTCAGATTGGCACCTTTTTTAGAAGTGTTAGTATAACCACAAGTACAAACTTGATTTCCATCGTATAATGTTTCATACATTAAACATATTTATTACAGGGTCTTCCAGGACCTCTTGGTCCTGCTGGTTCTGCAGGTCCTGCTGGTGAAAAGGTAAATATGATTTAATATTATAAAAATATCAGTTTTAACAAAACATCAATTATAGTTAACAGATTTTATACTTTAGGGTGAACCAGGACCAAGGGGAGTTATAGGACCAGTTGGATCACGTGGAACTCCTGTAAGTAATTTGTTCCTATGACATTTATGGTAAAAAGTGTAGCTAAAAGACTTGTAGCACTGTTATTAACGTCGTTTTCTTTTTTTTTTTTAGGGTTCTCGAGGTGAAAATGGTCCAACCGGTTCTGTTGGCTTTGCTGGACCACCAGTATGTCCTTTTTAAACTATTGTCTTAAGTGTCTTACATTCAATATTTTTAAGGGATAGTCTGTTAACTATTTGTTTGGTATTTGTTTGGTTGTTTAGTTTTAAATGTGACACTTAGATAGTTACCATGTTCTGAAAAAGGGCTGCATGTTACATTACTATTATATATAATTTTACAGTTGTAGTCTACAGTGGGGCAAACATTTAATTAATGTTTTTTCTAATCTAATGTAAAGAAAAAATAAAGATAGAAAATGTAATTGCCTATATTGCCTTTAAGTTTACATAAAATATTTCTAAACAATATTAGTATGTATTCATTTTGGGATTACTTATATTACATGGGAAATTGATACAATTAATGGAGAAAGGAGGTATGCCAATTTCTGAATATAATAGTTGGATGACTTGTTCAAGTAATGACCATTAAAGAGACTGTCTCATCAGAAAGAAATATGGTATTATATGTTCTACATTCTGAAGAACTGGTCCCCCCATATTGTCCAGGAGCCCTAGTAATGTATATGGACAAGGGCTGTCTTCATTAGACAACCCCCTTTTTAATCCTTTTATCACAAAATTTTACTGCTTTGAATATATTTTAAATTGTATTTTGATAAAAAAAATGTTTTTTAGGGACCTGATGGACAACCTGGTGTAAAAGGAGAGCCTGGAGAGCCTGGTCAAAAGGGTGATGCTGGATCTCCAGGTCCACAAGGTCTTTCAGGATCTCCTGGTCCTCCTGTAAGTAGAGCCCTTAGATTCCAAATCATTGTATTATATATCACATTAACTAATTCAGTGCACATATTTACAGATAACAGCATTTATGTACAGTAGATATGTGCTAACATGCAATCAACATTCCCATACTATTCTTTAAAGTGTGTTATATACTTTAATTTATAACTTTGAATTACTAATCAAGCATATTTTTATGCACTTGTTAAATTAAAACTGAGTATAACATTTAGCATAAGATCTGTTGGGACACTATAGCAAATAATAGCAGAACTCAACATTAGTGTACCACATGTTGCCTAAGCATGCACTGCGTGTAGTTGCTGAAGACAGTTTGGCTATAGTATCAGATGATTACATCATGTTCCACTGTTCGGAAATCGAGAGAGAATGGTACAAAGTCATGACAAATGGACAATATGTTGACTGAAAAACTTTGGATAGACTCTGATTATGGTAATCATGGTCTTCCTGGTGAACTTTTGCCTGGGATGCAAGCACATAGCACTAGCTCACCCAATTAACTCTGCCTCCCAGGGAAGGGCTGGCAAACTTTAGCCTGGAAGATAAGCACAGTACTGGCCCACCTGTTTAACTCTAACTCCCCATATCATCCTTCTACTCTGCAACAGCACTAATAGGGTATATAACGAAAAAGAAAGTTATAATTATTATATATGCAGTTAACAAATGTAAGACAATTTTCCATAATAATAAATCTAAATAAATCATATTGTTACCAAATATTGTTACCAATATTACCATTATACTGTTACTTACCAAATCCAGTAAAAAGCTAGGTTTCCACACAGGTCTTTTTTCTAGCTTTTTTTTTTCAGAAAAATGCCACTGCAGTTTTTGAGCCTTATGCTATGTCTATGTCTCATAGACGCTATGCATTCTGTGCAGACTCAGCACAAAGAATGAACGTGTACATTCTTTGTGCAGACAAGGATAAAGGAATTTCCATGCTGGAAACACCTGTCATGGAAATTCTGCCATGTGCACAGTGCAGCACAATCCCGTTGAATTCAATGGGACTCTGCTGCAGCAGAATCTCTGTGCCTTATTCTAATACAGAATCTGGTACAGAAATTTTACTGTGTAAGCATGGCTTTAGCCAGAAGTGTTTTCAAGAGGAATGGGGAAATATAGAGGAATGAATTAAACTTCTCTTTACTACTGGAACCACTTCTGACTTTGGCTCAAAAATTGCAGTGGCAATTTTCCAAAAAATCGCTAGAAAAAACCCATGTGTGAAAACCTAGCTTTACAATGTCAATATTATCAATAATACCAGTAAACAAGAAGAAAATATTATCACAATATATTTTGCCATCATACTGTTACTGACAAAATCCTGTATGCTTGGACAAATATTACCAATAAAATCAGTATACAAGGAGTGATTATCATCATACATATTACTATTATACTGTTACTGACAGATCCTGTATACTGGGAACAATACTATGGAAATACCAGTATACAAGAGGAAATATTATCACCATACACATTACCATCATTCTGTTACTGACCAAATCCAGAATACTGAGATCAATATTGCCAATAATACTGGTCCTTTTTCCGTGCTTGAACATAGCTTAAGCAAATAGACATGTACTGTATACATACATATTACTGGTGATAATAAGAAATAACATTTTGAATATATGATAGTCTATAATATTTTCTTGACAAGAAAAAGAACAATAATCAAATTATATCAATTGACTATCTATCCTGTTTGGTTAAGCCAGAAAAATGTGACCTTGTGCAAGAGCTTGCAAGCTATTAGTTTAAGGATTGGGTCACATATTTTAAAAGTAAAAGCAAAATACAGCCATAAAATCAGCGTACAAAATGGCCAAATTTGGAATCTGCACTATAGAAGTCTGTGGAAAAGTGTCCGTCCCATCAGTGCACACATGGCCGTAATTCCAATGTCAGATTTACCGCCTCCCACTTTTTCATAAACATTGATAGTGCAAATTATTAGATTAAAAATACAGCTGCTTTTAATATCAATATTTAGATTTTTATTTTACAGTATGTGAACCCAGCCTGTTTTCAACCTGATTTACAGCCGTTTTCATGTTAACAAACAGCATTTTCAGGCATTTTTTTGCCTTTGGTTTCTAAGGCTAAGTTCACACTATATAACATTTTCAGGTGTTTTCTATTTTATATATCCATTTTTATCTGTAATCAGTGAAAATGTTAAAGGAAATATGGATGAGAATTTTACACAGTGTAAACTTAGTCTAAGAGTTTAAAGGACATTTTCATATACCATCTATTAGGTTGCTCTTCTTTAGATCATATTATATATATGCATTTATAAGAAATGTGTATGTACTTCCTAGGATAGTGTGCATTTTTGCAGTATATGCATGTGACTGTTTATAGATAGGCATGTTCCTGGAACCACAATATTGAAACACACCCCTGCAATATGTTGATATGTATACAGTATACCAAATAAGGCCATTTAATAGTAAGATAAAAATCGATTTAGCCTAAACTTGTAAAACTGTTGTGTTGTTTTAGGGACCTCACGGTGTGCCAGGACTAAAGGGTGGTAGAGGAACACAAGGGCCTCCTGTAAGTACTTCATAATTCATAACTGCATATCATGTTTTTATTATTTTATGCTAGGATATTTCATATATTATTCATTTTTAAGGGAGCAACAGGATTCCCTGGATCTGCTGGAAGAGTTGGGCCACCTGGTTCTGCTGTGAGTAAAGCAAAACACATTTTGCCTATATGTAACAAAGCATGAATATCTACCGTATTTAAATAATTTTGTAACTTTGTAGTTGGGAATTGCATTCTCCAGCATTTCTGTAAGATATATATTTATTAAATTTTTTAAGGGAGCTGTTGGTCCTCCCGGTCCTATTGGTGAACCAGGAAAGGAAGGTCCCCCAGGTCTACGTGGTGAGCCTGGCGCACATGGTAGAATTGGAGACAGAGGTCCTGCTGGCCCAGGGGGTAGTCCTGGTGATAAAGGAGATCCTGGAGATGATGGACAATCGGTAAGTTGAAAAAGATTAATAAAAACCAAAATCATCATTATAGGTGTCAGATTATGAAGATAAATAATAGTGGGACCTTACTTTGAAAAAAAATACTTGTTATTTGTACACATATACTTTATTTCTGTCTTTTAATTATATATTTCTTCAAGTTTACAATTGCTTATTTTTTATATATTTTTAAGAATAATACCCAACCTACTCAGTTTTAAGTGTTCTCTAAAAACACATACTTTTAGGAAAGCCTATCACATTTCCTAAGTTATCTTTCTCACTTTTATCCCCCTTCTTGCAGTAATGTCCCCCATGCACTCACTTATCTGCACTTTAAATCAGTATATGCATAGATACTGGCTAGTTGACTGGCCTATCCATTATTATTTTTGCACTACCTTATTGGCTGCACTCTTGTACACTTAAAGCACTTTCTGCCTTTTGTCTTAACCGTATGGCTTGTGAACAGGGTCCCCTTATCTCTTAATTTGACAATTAGCTTATAATTCTGTAATATCTAATTTTGTCAGAATTTTAAAATTGTGTTTCATTATTTTTCTCAGGGACCTGATGGCCCGCCTGGTCCATCTGGAACAACTGGTCAGAGGGGTATAGTTGGCATGCCCGGTCAGAGGGGAGAAAGAGGCATGCCTGGACTTCCAGGTCCAGCTGTAAGTATCATAAAAAAGCATGTTTTTTATTGCTGTATGGAAGGTTAGAAAATATTTCAGTATGTGAGATTTGCAAGGAGAAGGCAATCGCAGGATAACACCATTGCATACAATAAGCAATATTGAAGTGTTTTTATTTCATGAATATTTTTCATTTTATTACATTATGGACAATTAGATCAAAAGGATTCACAGCTTAAAATATTTAGGTTTTAAACAGCATTTGTTTCTGAAGTTATTGACCTCTGGAGGATCACCATGGTTTGATTTTATTCTCATTAGGAGATTGGTACAGATGTGGTTACACTATATTGTAATGTGAAACAATGTTCAAGTACGCCAAATATGATATCATGTTTATCAAAAAAATATATATAAGAGATTATACAGTACATAATCAACCAAAAAAATACCCATCAAAATACATTTGTATGGCTTGTTTCTTAGTATATCTAAAAATAAATACACACATATTGAAATCTATTGATTTAACATTCTGCATACATTTTTTACAGATGTTTTACTATTTTATGTTTAACTTTTTAGGGATCTCCTGGAAAACCAGGTCCTACTGGTTCCCCTGGAGATAAAGGCCCATCTGGTCCTATTGGTCTTCCTGGTGCTAATGGTCCTGTTGGTGAACCAGGTGCAGAGGTAAATGCAGCCCTTCCTTTCCTAGTAAAGCCAGTCAACAAAAGTATTGATTCAAGTTGTTACATATACTATGTGTTTCTTAGCCGTTATGTCATTTACCAACTCGTTCTGCATTCCCATATCAAATACAGATTTAGTTGTGGATAAGCTACATTGATATGAAATAAAAAATAAAAAATAATAATTTACTTTTACATTTTTAGTTGGAAGCACATATATTATATCAGAGTAAGGCCATGTTCACACATAAAATAAATAGTAAAGTACATCCATAAAATAGTAATAAAATTGTAATAAAATACTTCCATATTTTTATTCTGATAATATGCACAATTAAGTCAATGAAAAAGTAGATTTAAAAAAGTGTTTATATTCCAGTGTTGGGACCATGGACTGTTAGTCACTTTTCTTGTGCACATTATTAGATTATTCATTTAACAATGTGTGAACATAGCCTCATGGATCAACTTTAGGTATATATTACTGGCTGTGGCAACAAAGTTGAACTATTTTTATTTGCATGACTAATATGCTAATATGAATATTTTTAGGGTCCACATGGAAATGACGGTGCACCTGGACGTGATGGAGCTCTGGGAAAGCGCGTATGTGTGCTTGATTTTTACATGAATATGCAGTCTTGCAATATTTGGTGGCAAGAATAATATATAATTCATAGATTGTTTATTGGTATCATTATACTTATACTTATGAGAAACAGTGATTAGAGGTATATAAACCTTAATTTACATATTTAACTAATGTAAGCAATGAGAGTTACTGTAGAGATTCGAGATTAACGTTCAGATTTTAATTTACTATCCTAGGGAGATCGTGGTGATCCAGGACCTGAGGGTCTTGCTGGAGCTCAAGGTGCTCCAGGAACACCAGGACCAGTCGGTGCTTCAGGGGAAGCTGGGCCAAGAGGTGAACCAGTAAGTTAATGGATATATCTTTTGTTACTATATTTTGTTTGGAATGGTAATTATAAAACATTAATAATGTTCTCTCTGTTAATATTGTATGAAAGTGTGCTTGCTTAGCATAAACATTTCTTATTCTTGGTATTATTTTCTAGGGTTCTCGTGGACCAATGGGTCCCTCTGGAAGAGCTGGAAAACGTGGCTTGCCGGTATGTTAATCCACATTAAGCAGGCTTCATTTTAAGTATATAAATAAAGAATATTAAGAAAAAAGGAAGAAAAATTGAAAATTATAATACATTTTTTGTGTCTCCTAAAAGGGACCACAAGGACCTCAAGGTGATAAAGGTGACAATGGTGAACGTGGAGAAAGAGGACAAAAGGGACATAGAGGTTTCACTGGTTTGCAAGGGCTACCAGGTCCCCCTGTAAGTATTATTATAAAACAATATATATATATATATATATATATATATATATGTATATATCATTGAACTTTAATATAGCAATCAATATCAGTATTGATATCAAACTGGTATGGGTCTGACTTACAGCCTCCCCCCACAATCAGTTGTTTGGGGGTCCACAGCGTTACAGCCAGATCTGTGTCCCCCTCAGTTTTCACCAGACACTTCGCATTTTTAGAGGTGGCTTTGCCTGGTACCACAGCAGACAACAGCCTAGTCCCATTCATGTGGGCACTCAGTGTAGTGCCATGGCCCATTTCATCAGCTGATCAGTGAGGTACTGCAAGTTGGGTTATCTTAGGAATAGGCCATCAATTTAATTATTAGAGAACCCCTTTGATAAGTGACAAATGTGATGGGAGAAGCATCTGTACTTAAAGACACACGTCTGTAGTTAAAGACACACATTGTACTGATTTAAAGAGGTAGATACCAAATTTACAGACTTATGAAAAAAAAGTTTTGTCAATAATGGGAACAGCTGGTTCTTCTTATTAGATCAGTAGTTCCTATAACTCATGGTCTATCCTAACTTTTATATTTACAGCTGAGTCTGCTACTGCAGCTCAGCCACAAGGCACAGCTAACATATGATGTTACATGCATGTACATATATAAATACAGTATAGCATCAGTGTTATTTTCTGAAAAATCCTTAAGCTTAATAAATGAATGGACTTTCTCTGAAACAGTTCTACTTCTTAGTATACCAAATCAACTTAAAGAAAAATTGAAAGAAAAGTAAAACTGCAATGAGTAGAAAACACATCATAGAAACCTAAAAGAGTTTTGGGGAAACACCAAACTTTAGTATGCACCTCATTGGCATTCAAACCATAAATGAAGCTGTCATATCTTCTAGGCCATGCTCCTGTGCTGTTTTTCTCCTCCTTCTAATGATGACTGATTCCCTGCTCAGCCATTAATAGAACTATGCAGGGGAGCAGGACATCATCAGAAGCTAACAGAACAGGATGGCAGCGTGGACTGGAAGATCTGACAACTGCAGTGCTGGGTAGTGGAGGAGCTAAGTATGTGGCCTCTTATAGTATTATTGCCGGGTTAGACCATAATAAAGTTTTACAATTCCCTGAAAAACTCCTTTAAAAGGGTTTTTCAGGATTTTTTTATTTGACTGTGTTACAGGGGATGTAAATTTATTGTAGTTCATAATATGTAAATAGTAAAAAAAAAATAAAAAAAACCTGCATATATTTACAATTATAGAATTGTTGTATGTTATACTTTATTGTTTCTGATGTATCTGTTTTTATTCTAAAGGGTCCTATCGGTGATCAAGGAGCTACTGGACTTCCTGGACCTTTTGGTCCTAGAGTAAGATTTTCCTATTTATCTGGTCGTTGTTGGGAATTTGCTACTAAAACGTGTTTATTTTGGAATAATTTCAACATTATGCATCTGTTTATGCCTATAGGGACCTCCTGGTCCAGTTGGACCTCCTGGTAGGGAGGGTAGTCAAGGATCTTCTGGACCCATTGGACCTCCTGGTGTTCGAGGTACTGTTGGAGAAGCTGGCCCTGAGGTAATAACCATGATTATTGCTTTTAAAATGAATACATAAGAAAAGCGTATGTAAAAATAATTAAATACATAACAACAATTGCTTTTTATTTAGGGTCCTACTGGTGACCCTGGTCCACCTGGTCCTCCTGGTCCTCCAGGACTTCTCACAGCTGCCCTGGATGATTTAATAGGTGGCTATGATGATACCATGCCAGATCCACTTCCAGAATTTACTGATGATGAAGCTCAAGGGGATGCTAAAAAGAATGATCCAGGGGTTCAAGCAACACTTAAGTCACTTAGTAGCCAAATTGAAACAATGCGTAGTCCTGATGGCTCCAAGAAGAATCCAGCTCGTACATGTGATGATTTAAAACTTTGTCATCCTACAAAGAGAAGTGGTAAGAATCATAATATTAGCTAAATGTTCAGATGGATACATGAATAGTCTTGTTCTGTTGATAGAAAAGCAGGGAAAAGGAAATGGGTCGGAACCCCTTTGCCTAATAAGTTGTATTGCCTACATCAAATAGGTGTACCAGCAATTACAAAAGTAATCTTTTTTAAAGTGGCCCCTGTCGCATTATTCTGCCGCTATAGTCACCAAAATTGAATTGTTGAAAAATATAAACATTGCAATTCATGCCTCTGGGCCTGAATTTACCCAGAATTATTTTGCTCATTTATTAGCGCTCTGCTGTACTTTTTGCAATATCATAAAATAATACACCAGTATTCTAACATATGCTGATTTATTGGTTATGATTATTAAACATATATGGTAACTTATGGCCTTAGGGATGCCGGGTGTACCTGTGCGTCCTGGCTGCCTGGTACTTGGCGCACTAGGACATACATGTACATGCACTTGCATCATAGACCGCAGGTTTGGCTGCTGATAGCAGTAGTGGCGGACATCAGGGATCATGCTAATACCTACTATTAACCCTTCAGATGCCGGGATCAATACTGAATGCAGAAACTGATCAAACTGATTAATACTGAATACAGAGACTGGTCAAACCAACCGCTGTGAAATTATGGGGGTCTGATTATTAACCCCTTAAGGACATGCACCATAAATGTGCAGCGCTGCGGTGAGTAACTTCACACACAGCGCCGTACATTTACGGCACTGCTATGAAGCGAGCGCAGTAGCTTCATGCATGGAGGGTCTCGGTGGCTGTCAGTAGCTGCGGACCTGCTGGTAATGGCGGACATCAGTGATCACGCTGGTGTCCGCCATTAACCCCTCAGATGCCATGATCAATACAGATCATGGCATCTGTGGCAGTGCGGCACTTAAAATGGCTCATTGTAGCGCCTGCGGCACTGCAGTGGGGATCAGATCTGCCAAGATGGTGGACAGAAGTCCCCTCACCTGCCTCCGTCCATCCTCCCGGGGTCTTCTGCTCTGATCTGCCTTCAAGCAGACCAGAGCAGAGCATCGACGATAATACTTATCAGTGCTATGTCTATGCATAACAGTCTTAGCAATCTGAAGATTGCTATAAATAGTCCCTATTGGGACTAACAAAGTGTACAATAAATGTAAAAAAAGTGAAAATAATGTGAAAAAGCCCCTTCCCCAATAAAGATTTAAATCACCCATTTCCCCATTTTAGTAAAGAAAAAGCGTACAAAACTATAAATAAAAAACATATTTGGTTTCTCCGCATGTGTAAATGTCCATACTATAAAAATACAATGTTACTCATCCTGTACGGTGAACGGCGTAAACGTAAAAAAAAAAAAGTCCAAGATTTCTGCTTTTTGGTCGCATCGCATCGCATATTAATAAAAAGCAATCAAAAAGTCACATATGTGCAAAAGTGGTACTGAAAAAAATACAGATCATGGCAATGTTAGAGGTGGCCAAAATAGGGCGATTTTAACCTCTTCAGGACATAGGGCGTATGGATACGCCCTGCATCCCGAGTCCTTAAGGACCGAGGGCGTATCCATACGCCCGTGGGAATTCCGGCCCCCACCGCTAGCCGGTTGGGGACCGGAGCCAGATGCCTGCTGAAATCGTTCAGCAGGCATCCCGGGATATCGCCCAGGGGGGTCATTATGCCCCCCCATGTCGGCGATCGCCGCAGATCGCTGGACAATTCAGTCCAGCGATCTGCGGCGATTCCGGGTCAATCGGGTTTCCAGTGACCCGATGACCCGGAATTACTGGCTGTTCGGGGCCGTCTCTGACGGACCCAAACAGCCAGAGCCTGCAGGGGTGAGGTGGCACTGGTGCCACCTCACGATCGCCCTGATTCGTCGGCCGGATTACCGGCCGACCAATCAGGGCGCCTGCTGCGGGTGTCACTCCCGCACCCGCTCCGCCCCTCTTCCGGAGGACGTGAGCGGGTGCGGGAAGACGACCCCGGGTGCTGGGGACTCCGATCCCCGGCTGGGATCGGGGCCCCAGGAGCAGCGGTGGCGGTGGGACTGACCTCATGCGGCTGGATCGTTGGAGGTGAGTGACAGCCTCCTGCTGTTGCTTAGCAACAGCTCCCAGCATGCAAAAAGGGCATGCTGGGAGCTGTAGTTATGCAACAGCAGGAGGCAGACCACCACAACTCCCAGCATTCCCTTATGGGCATGCTGGGACTTATGGTTTTGTAACAGCTGGAGGCACATTTTTTCTATGGAAAAGTGTACATTCAGCTGTTGTATAACTACAACTCCCAGCTTGCACAAACAGCTAAAGTGCATGCTGGGAGTTGTAGTGGTGCATCTGCTGGTTGCATAACTACAACTCCCAGCATGCCCGTTGGCTGTCGGTGACTGCTGAGAGTTGTAGTTTTGCAACAGCTGAAGGCACACTGGTTGTGAAACAGAGTTTTTTTTTTACCTAACTCCAGCTGTTGCAAACTACAACTCTCAGCAGTCACCGTACACCATGCACCGTACATGCTGGGAGTTGTAGTTTTGCAACAGCTGGAGGCACACTGGTTGTGAAACACTGAGTTAGGTCACAAACTCAGTGATACATAACCAGTGTGCCTACAGTTGTTGCAAAACTATAACTCTCAGCAGTCACCGACAGCCAACGGGCATGCTGGGAGTTGTAGTTATGCAACAGCTGGATGTCCCCCCCCCCCAATGTGAACGTACAGGGTACACTCACATGGGCGGAGGATTACAGTAAGTATCTGGCTGCAAGTTTGAGCTGCCGCAAACTTTCTGGTGCAGCTCAAACTGCCAGCGAGAAACTACTGTGAACCCCCGGCCGTGCGACTGTACCCTAAAAACACTACACTACACTACCACAAAAAATTAAATAAAAAGTAAAAAACACTACGTATACACATACCCCTATACAACCCCCCTCCCCTCCACAATAAAAATAAAAAACGTCTGGTACGCCACTGTTTCCAGAACGGAGCCTCCAGCTGTTGCAAAACAACTCCCAGTATTGTCGGACAGCCGTTGACTGTCCAAGCATGCTGGGAATTTTGCAACAGCTGGAGGCACCCTGTTTGGGAATCACTGGCGTAGAATTCCCCTATGTCCACCCCTTTGCAAGCCCCTAATTCAGGCCTCAAATGCGCATGGCGCTCTCACTTTGGAGCCCTGTCGTATTTCAAGGCAACAGTTTAGGGTCACATATGGGGTATCGCCGTACTCGGGAGAAATTGTGTTACAAATTTTGGGGGGTATTTTCTGCTTTTACCCTTTTTAAAAATGTAAAATTTTTGAGAAAACAAGCATTTTAGGTAAAAAATTTTTTTTTTTTTTTTTACATATGCAAAAGTCTGCAAACACATATGCAAACACCTGTGGGGTATAAAGGTTCACATTACCCCTTGTTACGTTCCCCGAGGGGTCTAGTTTCCAAAATGATATGCCATGTGTTTTTTTTTTTTGCTGTCCTGGCACCATAGGGGCTTCCTAAATGCGGCATGCCCCCAGAGAAAAATTTGCTTTCAAAAAGCCAAATGTGACTCCTTCTCTTCCGAGACCTGTAGTGCGCCAGCAGAGCACTTTTCACCCCCATATGGGGTGTTTTCTGAATCAGGAGAAATTGGGCTTCAAATTTTTAGGGGTATTTTCTGCTATTACCCTTTTTAAAAATTACAAATTTTTGGGAAAACAAGCATTTTAGGTAAATTTTTTTTTTTTTTTTACATTTGCAAAAGTCGCGAAACACCTGTGGGGTATTAAGGTTCACTTTATCCCATGTTACATTCCCCGAGGGGTCTAGTTTCCAAAATGGTATGCCATGTGTTTTTTTTTTTTTTTTGCTGTTCTGGCACCATAAGGGTTTCCTAAATGCAACATGCCCCCCAAAAACCATTTCAGAAAAACGTACTCTCCAAAATCCCCTTGTCGCTCCTTCGCTTCTGAGCCCTCTACTGCGCCCGCCGAACACTTTACATAGACATATGAGGTATGTCCTTACTCAAGAGAAATTGGGCTACAAATACAAGTAAACATTTTGTCCTTTTACCCCTTGTAAAAATTCAGAAATTGGGTCTACAAGAACATGTGAGTGTAAAAAAGGAAGATTGTGAATTTTCTCTTTCACTTTTCTGCTATTCGTGTGAAACGCCTAAAGGGTTAAAACACTTACTGAATGTCATTTTGAATACTTTGGGGGGTGCAGTTTTTATAATGGGGTCATTTATGGGGTATTTCTAATATGAAGACCCTTAAAATCCACTTCAAACCTGAACTGGTCCCTGAAAAATACTGAGTTTGAAAATTTTGTGAAAAATCGGAAAATTGCTGCTGACCGTTGAAGCCCTCTGGTGTCTTCCAAAAGTAAAAACTCATCAATTTTATGATGCAAACATAAAGTAGACATATTGTATATGTGAACCAAAAAAAATTTATTCGTAATATCCATTTTCCTTACAAGCAGAAAGCTTGTTAGAAAAATGCAAAATTTTCTAATTTTTCATCAAATTTACGGATTTTTCACCAAGAAAGGATGCAAGTATCGACAAAAATTTACCACTATGTTAAAGTAGAATATGTCACGAAAAAACTGTCTCGGAATCAGAATGATAACTAAAAGCATCCCAGAGTTATTAATGTTTAAAGTGACAGTGGTCAGATGTGCAAAAAACGCTCCGGTCCTTAAGGCCAAAATGGGCTCCGTCCTGAAGGAGTTAAACAAGTTTGAGTTTTTTTAAAAACAGTACAATAATAGAAAAGCATGTAACTATGGGTATAATTTTAAGCATATTGACCCACAGAATAAATAAAACATGTAATTTTTCCATAAAGTGTACAACGTGAAAACGAAACCTCCACAAATTAGCAAAATTGTGATTTTTGTTTAAATTTCCTTACACCCAAAAATATTTTTTGGGGTTTACCATAGGGTAAAATGAGTGATGTCATTACAAAGTACAATTGGTCATGCAAAAAACAAGCATTCATATGGGTCTGTGAATGGAAATATAAAAGAGTTATGGATTTTAGAAGGATAAGGAGGAAAAAAATGAAAACACAAAAATAAAATTGACTGTGTCCTTAAAGGGGTACTCCGCCCCTAGACATCTTATCCCCTATCCAAAGGATAGGGAATAAGATGTCAGATCGCCGGGGTACCGCTGCTGGGGACCCCGGGGATCGCTGCTGCAGCACCCCGCTATCATTACTGCGCAGAGCGAGATCGCTCTGCACGTAATGACGGGCGATACAGGGGCCGGAGCATCGTTACGTCACGGCTCCGCCCCCGTGACATCACACCCCCTGCCATAGACTTGCATTAAGGGGACGAGCCGTGATGTCATGAGGGGCGGAGCCATGACGTCACGCTGCTTCGGCTCCTGTATAGCCCGTCATTACGCACAGAGCGAACTCGCTCTGTGCAGTAATGATGGTGGGGTGCCGCAGCGGCGATCCCCGGGGTCCCCAGCAGCGGGACCGCGGCGATCTAACATCTTATCCCCTATCCTTTGGATAGGGGATAAGATGCCAGGGGCGGAGTACCCCTTTAAGGTTAAAATGGTCTGTGTTCTTAAGGGGTTAAACATGGCCACCGTAGCTCCAATAACCTGCTCCTGGTCGTCTGCTGCGATCCTCTTCTCTGGTCTGCCCTCTAGCAGACTAGCGAAGTAGATCACAGATAGCATAGCACTGATCAGTATTAGTAATCTAAAGATTGCAATAAATAATTTGTGTCAATCAGCCCAGATGCCAATAGAAGACAGCATAGGGGAGGGCAGTTTTACACAGCCGTAAGGGCCCACATGCTGCTCCCTGCAGTCTGTCTGAGCATAGAGAGAGAGGGACAGACAGGCAGACAGAGAGAAATATATAGGGAAAGAGATAGGACAGAGATAGGGAACAGAGAATAACAGACAGTGGCACACACACTGGCCCAGATTTATCAAACTGTATTATAGAAAAAGTGGAGTGATTTTCCCACAGCAAACAATCACAGCTCAGGTTTCACTTTACCAGAGCTTGTTAGCTGAGCTGTGATTGGTTGCTGTGGGAAAATCACACCACTTTTTCTATAATACAGTTTGATAAATCTGGGCCAGTGTGTGTGTGTGTGTCTGTGTGTGTAAGAACAGGAGCCACAATTCTCATCCAGGAGCCAGATATCCATTCCTGATCTGTAACATGCGCAGTGCACAAATACTATAGGGCAGCATGCCTTTTTAAAGGCTGATACAAAAGACAATACACAACAAGCAATGAACTGAGCAAAGTTGTGCTGCGTCAGACCTGTATATCCATATGCAAAGTGCCCTAAACACAGCATAGAGCATTACTCTGCAAACATCGTTTACAAATGTCAGTTTGGGACATACTAGTGCCTTACAAGGGGTGCATTTACACTGATCAGCCCTGTTAATAGTTTATTTGTGAATATTATATTGGTTTCAGAAACCCCTGCTTACATCTATCTATTTGGGACATAGCAGCACCTTAACAAGGGGCTGCATTCGCAGGAATTAGCCCTGTTAAAGGGGTATTCCAGGAATTTTCCTTTTATTTGACTATGCTACAGGGGCTGTAAAGTTAGTGTAGTTCATAATAAAGTGTCTGTACCTGTGTGCAATGTGCGTCTCACAATTCTTCTGTGAATTTCACCCCAATATTTATTTTTAACTGCATACAAAACTGCTCAGATAACGTAGTAACATAGTTTGTAAGGTTGAAAAAAGACAAGAGTCCATCAAGTTCAACCTAAAATCCTAGTGTGTTGATCCAAAGGAAGGATAAAAAAAAAACATGAGGCTGATGCCAATTGCCCCAATATGGCGATCAGAATAAATCACTGGATCAACGTTCCATCCCCATAAATCTACTATCCATAACCTGTAATGTTATTACTCTCTAGAAAAACATCCAGCCCCCCTTGAACTTGTTTATTGAGTCAGACATCACAACATCATGCAGCAGAGAGTTCCATAGTCTAACTGCTCTTACTGTAAATAATCTCCATCTGTGATAATGGTGAAACTTTCTTTCCACTAGATGTAGAGGATGCCCCCTTGTAATGGTTACCGGCCTAGGAATAAAAAGATCACTAGAAAGATCTCTGTACTGTTTATTCATATATTTGTACAATGGGGGAGATTTATCATTAGGTGTCTATTGTAGACACAGATCTACCCTTTTACACTGCTTGTCTAATTTACACTCTTGCTCAAGATTTACTAAAGTTGTGCACTCCTTTGATAATTTTTGTGCAGATTTAGAAACGTCCCCCCCTCGTTCTACCGTGCACTCCTTCTCTACCTCACACTTCACAGAGCTGTACATCACAGAGCTGTGGCATTTTCCCGTGGTACACTGCTCACATAGCTAGAAGTGCTGGAGCAGCAGTGTGTGCAGAACAAAACTCTGCACAATATTAAAATCATAAATCTTTATAAAGTACACAGATTCTGAAAGAATTATGTAACCCAAAAAAAAATATTTAATTTGGCATGAAAAGTATCAACCACATTTTGAAAGAGCTTTGTGCCACGATTTACACTTTTCACGTGTCCATGTATATTGTCTGCTTTACATGATATTTTCGAAGAGGTGAGAGTCCAGTTTACATCAAAAATTTCACACCAGCTTTCTGATAGTGTAGAAATCGCAGAAATGGTTGTAGTTTTATTGTTTTCGTTTTTTTCTCATTTTAGATATGTGAATGGGGAGGACTACGTCAGATTTTGTGGATTGCGATGATGAACAGAATTTTTTAAATGTCAATAAAAGGGTTAACGAGGGCTTTTGGGGGAGTGTTTTTTTAAATAAAACATTTTTTTAATGTGTTGTGTTTTTTATAATTGAATTCTCAGGCTTAGTAGTGGAAGCGGTCTTGTAGCCAGAATCCAGTACTAAACCAGGGCTTAGCGTTAGCCCCAAAATCAGCTAGCGCTAACCCCCAACTATTGCTCCCTGGTAAACACCGCCACAGGGGTGCTGGGAAGAGCCAGTACCAACAGGTCCGGAGCGTCAAAGATGGCGCTCCTGGGCCTAGGCGGTAACAGGCTGGCGTTATTTAGGCTGAGGAGGGCCAGTAACAATGGTCCTGGCCCACCCTGGTAACATCAGGCTGTTGCTGCTTGGTTGGTATCTGGCTGATAATGAAAAAATGGGGGAACCACACAGTTTTTTTCTATTTATTTATTTAAAATAATAAAAAAAAACGCATAGGGTTCTCCCTATTTTCAGTATCAGCCAGTTACCAACCAAGCAGCAACAGCCTTACGTTATCAGAGTGTGCGAGGACCATTGTTACTGGCCCCTCCCAGCCTGAATAACGCCGGCCTGTTACCGCCTAGGCCCAGGAGCGCAATTTTTGATGCTCTGGGCCTGTTGGTACCGGCTCTTCCCGACACCCCTGTGGCGGTGGGTACCGGGGTAATAATTAGAGGTTAGCGTTAGCTGATTTTGTGGCTAACGCTTAGCCCCGGCATAGTAATGGATTTCATTTATAAGATGGTTTCCACTACTAAGCCTGAAAATTCAATTATAAAAAAAAAAAACACAATGAAAAAAATGTTTTTATTTAAAAAAAACACTCCCCCACAGCCCTCATTAACCATTTTATTGAAATAAAAAAAAACGCTGGTTATCTTTGCAGTCCACCGAATTTGACGTAGTCCTCTGCATTCAGGTATCTGAAATGAGAAGAAAAGAAAAACAAAAAATAGAGTACATAATGCAGCGTGTTCATAAACAGGGATCCTCCAATTGTTGCTAAACTACATCTCCCATCATGAGGGCTGTAGTGAAGCAACAGCTGGAGTCTCCATGTTTGGGAACACACTGCCAGAAAGGGTCTGTTCCCATTATGCAAAACGCATAGTGTGAACAGAGTCAGGCCTGGACTGTGTAGCTTGTCCCTCGATTAGGAATTATGAGAGATGTATACAGGAGCCTGGAGCCGGTGGGCAGCGCAGTGTAGCCTCGTCTGCCGCCGGCTTGTTAACTTAACAAATGCGGATTGCAGCGGGTCTCTGGAGAATGACCTGCTGCGATCTGCACCTCAGCCCCTGGACTATAACTCCCTTCATGGACGGAATCTGTCCATGATGGGAGTAGTAGTCATAAAAGTCCCGCAGCCGGGGATGTGCAAGTGCCATCCCTCAGCGCTTGCGGTACTACAACTACTCCCATCATGGGACAGACGCTGTCCCATGATGGTAGTAGTAGTCCAAGGGCCGAGGGGCAGATCGAACCGGGTCATTCTCCAGAGACCTGCTGCGGTCCGCATTTATTAACTGTAAAAGCCGGCAGAACATGCAGCTACACTACTCTGCCCACCGGCTCCTGTATACTGTATTACATTTCCTAATCCCCGCCCGGGAAATGGGAGCTCTGATTGGTGAAAAGCTATTCACCAATCAGAGCTCCCGTCTCCTGGCGGCGGGGATTATGAATTATGAGAGATGTATATAGGAGCCGGGGGGGGGGAGCACAGTGCAGCCGCATGTTCCGCCGCATGTTCCGCCGCCTTTTACAGTTAATAAATGTGGATTGCAGCGGGTCTCTGGAGAATGACCTGATGCGATCTACACCTCAGCCCCTGGACTATAACTACCATCATGGACGGAGTCTGCTCATGATGGGAATAGTAGTCCTAAAAGTGCTGAAGCAGGGGGATGTGCAAGTGCCATTCCTCAACGCTGCGGTACTACAACTACTGTAGTTGTAGTCCAGGGGCTGAGGGGCAGATCGCACTGGGTCCTTCTCCAGAGACCCTCTGCAATCCGCAATTATTAACTGTAAAAGCTGGCGGAACATGTGGCTCCACTGCGTTGGCCGCCAGCTCCTATATATACCTCTCATCATTCATAATCGCCGACGCCGGGTGACATGGGTACCACATTTGCTAAGCACCCGTCCTGTGGAACAATCCCTGTTATTATAGAATCTTTAAATATAAGGAATGAGGGTCTATCTAGCACAGTACTTAATTCTTGCAAAACCCTGGGATGGATGCCATCTGGGCTTGGTGATTTGTGTGTTTAATGTTACTAAGGCTGCTTTAAGAAGGTGAGATTTTCTGTAGAATTTACTTTGTCCCCTCCCCTGTTATCTGACATTGGATTTTCCTTTGTAAATACAGAAGAGAAGAAGTCATTTAGTAGATCGGTCTTTTCCTCATCCTCCTCCACCATTACATCCTGATTATTTCTTAAGATATTGTCATGTATCAAAAGAGGCATGGACTCAAGGGACAGGGACATAATACTCCCCCTTTATAAATCATTGGTACGGCCTTACCTGGAATATGCTGTTCAGTTTTGGGCACCTGTCCATAAAAGGGACACTGCGGAGTTGGAAAGGGTGCAGAGACGCACGACTAAACTAATATGGGGCATGGAACATCTTAGCTATGAGGAGCGATTAAAGGAGTTACAATTGTTTAGTCTTAAGAAGAGACGTTTAAGGGGGGGGGGATATGATAAACGTATATAAGTATATAAATGGCCCATACAAAAAATATGGAGAAAAACTGTTCCAGGTTAAACCCCCCCAAAGGACGAGGGGGCACTCCCTCCGTCTGGAGAAGAAAAAGTTTAGTCTCAAGGGGCGACACGCCTTCTTTACCGTGAGGACTGTGAATTTATGGAACGGTCTACCTCAGGAACTGGTCACAGCAGGAACAATTAACAGCTTTAAAACAGGATTAGATACATTCCTGGAACAAAATAACATTAATGCTTATGAAGAAATATAAAATCTCATCCCTTCCCCCAATATCGCGCCACACCCCTACCCCTTAATTCCCTGGTTGAACTTGATGGACATATGTCTTTTTTCGACCGTACTAACTATGTAAGAGGCCAACATTTTCAGTTTCAAATTACTTATTATTTATATAGATGAAGAATATTTTTGGGGTTCTTTTTTACTTTCTTTGGCAATTCTTCTCTCTGCTGCAATTTTTGTTAATTTTATTTCTTTTTTGGAGATTTTATTTTTCTCCATATATTTCTACATTCTTTAATGTTTCGTCATTAACTTCTTGTTTTAGAAGTCTAAACACTTTCCTCTTATCGTTTATCACTTTTTTTTTTTACTGTTTTTGTTAGCCAAATAGCTTTTCTCCTATTTGTAGCCCTTTTATTCCCATAGGGTATATGTCGCTCACAATATCTATTTAGGATGTTCTTAAAAGTGTCCCATTTAGCTTGTGTACTTTTATTACTGAGGGCATGGTCCCAATCTATGTCAATGAGGTCCTCTCTTAGTTGTGGAAATTTGGCCTGTCTGAAGTCTAATGTTTTTGTAGCCTCACTAGTAGACATCCTCTTATAGGATAAACAAAAAATTATTTTGTTGTGGTCACTATTACCAAGATGACCCCCAACCTTTACCTCGGATACTTTGTCTAGCCTATTGGTTAGTATAAGTTCAAGAAATGACCCCCCTGTTGTTGGGTCCTGCACTAATTGGGAAAGGTAATTCTCCTTTATTATCGCCAAAAATCTGTTTCCCTTACTGGACCTACAGGTTTCAGCTTCCTAGTCGATGTCAGCAAAGATTAAGTCCCCCATAATAATGACTTCCCCCTTCTTTGCTGCCCCATCTATTTGTCCTATAAGTAGGTCTGCTGTTTCTGTTATACTTGGTGACTCCACATGATCATTTTCCTCACCAATGTCCTCAAGCAGAATGGACCCAAGAAAGGATTTGACTTATTAGCAAACCCATCTCTGTTTCTTACTTGCACGGTCATTCCTAAACAAAATGTATCCCTTTACATTAATCGCCCAGTCATAGCTCGCATCCAGTCATGTCTCACATATCCCCACTATGTCATAGTCTACCTCCAACATTAAAGGGGTATTCCAGGCCAAAACTTTTTTTTATATATCAACTGGCTCTGGAAAGTTAAACAGATTTGTGAATTACTTCTATAAAAAATCTTAATCCTTCCAATAGTTATTAGCTTCTGAAGTTGAGTTGTTGTTTTCTGTCTATCTGCTTTCTGATGACTCACGTCCCAGGAGCTGTGCAGCTCCTATGGGGATATTTTCCCATCATGCACAGCTCCTGGGACGTGACATCATCATTGAGCAGTTAGACAGAAAACTTCAGAAGCTAATAACTATTGGAAGGATTAAGATTTTTTTAATAGAAGTAATTTACAAATCTGTTTAACTTTCTGGAGCCAGTTGATATATAAAAAAAAGTTTTTACCTGGAATACCCCTTTAATAGTTCCAGTTCCTCCATCTTATTATTGAAGCTTCTGGCATTAGTATACGTGCACTTCATGTTTTCTTTTCTATTTTCTTTCCTCTGATCACTTATGACTGTTCTAACCTTTCTCTCTGCTCCAGCCCCAGTGTTATTACCTATACCCAGATCTCTATCTACACTATCTTCCCCTTCAATATTGTAGTTTCCCTCCCCCCAAGTCCCAAGTTTAAACACTCCTCCACTCTTCTGGTCATCTTCTCCCTGAGCACAGCTGCACACTCCCCATTGAGGTGCAGCCCATACCTACGATAGAGCCTGTATCCAACAGTGAAATCGTCCCAGTTCTCCATGAACCCAAACCCCTCATTTCTACATCAGTTTCTGAGCCACTTTGTTTCCTCCCTATTCTCCCGCTGCCTCACTGGTGTGGCACGTGGTATAGGCAATATTTTTGAAAATACTACCTTGGAGGTCCTGGCCTTAAGCTTGTTGCCCAAATCCCTGAAATCATTTTTAAGGGCACTTCACCTACCTCTTACTTTGTCATTGGTGCCAATCTATACCATGACCGCTGATCTGTCCACCTGATCTGCTACTTCCAACCAGGCCTGGGCCACCTGGCTGGTAATCTTAAAAAATGAATTTGTCAATAAAACAGGTGTACGTATGTTACTACAACTTCCTCCACTAAACCACTATGCCATGACAGCTGCTCCTTCTGGTGGAAAAAATATATTTTGTCCCTGTTTGGCACACATACTAGATTTTGCTGTCAAAAATTCCTGGTCCCTACTTGCATGGGTCACAGTAATGGGAACAGCTTTAAGGAACCTATTACTTTTAGACAGGTCTGGGTTGCCGGGTTGTCAAAATTAGAAGAAAAAAAATTGTCTCTGTTTGGCACATGTGCTAGATCTTGCTGGTCAAGCCTGGGTCGCCTGGCTGGCAAAATTAGAAGAAAAATCTGTGCCAAGTACCACTGATTAGACAGTACTGCTACTACCCAGCTGCACGCTAGCTACTACTAGTAACATCAGTCCACCACCTCCTGCTGTCCACTGATGCTAGTAACACCAGCCTGCCATATCCTGCTGCTGGCTACTGACAGTCCACCAATTCTGTAGTTACTCCCAAAAAGGGATTATATTTTGAATGGCTGAAGAAATATGTGCCATCTTCCCTTGTCACCTTGACTAAAAACCTCTTGCTACTCCCAAAAAGGGATAATTTTTTGAACGGCTGGAGAAAGCTATGCCATCTTCTTCGCTTGGCAGACTAAAATGCTCTTGCTACTACCAAAAATGGATAATTTTTGGAACACTTGGAAAAAGCCACTGCGGCTTTAGTTACCTCCGCATGCATTTTAAGAATGGCAGATGTCTCCCATCAACCAGGGATACTTGAAACCGCTTTATTAAAGTGTGAATAAGCCTCAAAAATCCACCAGCACATTCAAGAAGCTGTTAGTTGCCATGGGTTATCACATGTTGCCATAACTTAAAAACACTTAAAAACGACTTCAGTCTACTAAAACCTTAACAACACTTAAAAAGAACTTGAATACATACTTGTTGTTATTGTGTTAGAGTTACTTTAAAGCAAATGAATCTGAGAAAATATTTGAAAAGTCAAAATAGATGTTATGCTTTAATTAAGAATATACACTGCTACATCTTAATATTTTTGTTATTTTCTAATGCAAGGAATATTTATGAGGAACCATAAAATAAAAACAGTATGTGCTATTCTGAAACTCTAGTTGATAAAATAATATGTCTTATGAGTTTCATGGTTAATACTGTGTATAGCTAATAATATGCAGAATTTGAATATGAAATCTATGTATATGTTTGATGGACTATTTTATGTACAAAGAAATTACTTAATAATTTGTTATTTTAGAATTTAGAGTTGATCTTTGCATGCACCTGTATAACTCCTTAAGGACCAAGGGCGTACAGGTACGCCTTTGCTCCCTGGCACTTAAGGACCAAAGGCGTACCTGTACGCCCGTGGCAATTTTGGTCACCGCCGTGGGCAGGGCGGGGACCGGCCCCGGGGTGACTGCTGATATCTATCAGCAGGCACCCCGTGCAAATGCCCAGGGGGGTCCTGAGATTGCCGCAAATCGCTGGCGAATTCACACCAGCGATTTGCGGCGATTCCGGGTCATATGGGTCTCTGGTGACCCGGAAAATAAGGGGGATCGGGGTTCTCCAAGACACCCATGATCCCCCTGAAGGGATAGGAGTGAGACACCCCTCCTATCCCTGTTATTGGTCGTTCAGAAGCGACGGCCAATAGCAGATCGGGGGCGGGCGGGTTAACGTTCGGTTCCCCCGTTCTGCCCACCCACAGTAGGCCGGGCAGAACAGGGAAACCGATGGAGACCGGCGCTGAAGTCAACTTACCTATCGGCGACAGCGGGCAGCAATCGGCGGCGGTCATCGGCAGCAGCAGAGGACAGCGATACTGCTCCCTGGATCCTACGGAAGCTGGTGATGTTATGCCGAGCGCTCCGGGTCCCCGCTCCTCCCCGGAGCACTCGCAGCGTTTACCTGCTCGCAGCGCCCCGGTCAGACCCGCTGACCGGGAGCCCTGCGATAGTGTCCCTAGCAGGGATGCGATCCACAATGCCGGACGCGCCCGTTCGCGGTTCGCATACCAGCCCGCTTACCAGACCTGTTCCCCATCTGTACAGTCCCGGCGCGCGCGGCCCCACTCCCTAGGGCGCGCGCGCGCGCCGGATCTCTGCGATTTAAAGGGCTAGTGCGCCGCTGATTGGCGCCTGGTCCAAATTAGTGTAATCACCTGTGCACCTCTGTATATAACCTCACTTCCCCTTCCCTTCCTTGCCGGATCTTGTTGCCATTGTGCCAGTGAAAGCGTTCCTTGTATTTCCCAAGCCAGTGTTCCAGACCTCCTGCCGTTGCCCCTGACTACGATCCTTGCTGCCTGCCCTGCCCTTCTGCTACGTCCGACCTTGCTCTTGCCTAATCCCTTGTACCGCGCCTATCTCAGCAGTCAGTCGGGGTTGAGTCGCTATCGGGTGGAACGACCTGGGGATTACCTGCTGCAGCAAGTCCATCCCGCTTTGCGGCGGGCGATGAATACCAGTAACCCCTTAGACTCCGTTCCCCTGGTACGGCCCACGTCATCACCCCACTGACACAGAGGATCCACCACCAGTATCCTCACAGTACCCGGATCCTGACAGGTGAGATGCCTAGAAACATCTGGAGAGCTACAGTTTGAAGACCACTATACAGTGGGCTCTAAACTGTAGCCCTCCAGATGTTACATAGTTACATAGTTAGTACGGTTGAAAAAAGACATACGTTCCATCAAGTTCAAACAAGGAAATGAAGGGTAGGGGTGTGACGCGATATTGGGGAAGGGATGGGATTTTATATTTCTTCATAAGCATTAATGTTATTTTGTTCCAGGAATGTATCTAACCCTGTTTTAAAGCTGTTAATTTTTCCTGCTGTGACCAGTTCCTGAGGTAGACTGTTCCATAAGTTCACAGTTCTTATGGTAAAGAAGGCGTGTCGCCCCTTGAGACTAAACATTTTCTTCTACAACTCCGAGCATGCCCAGACAGCTGTTTGCTGTTTGGGCATGCTGGGATTTCTAGTTTTGCAACAGATGGAGGGTCACAATTTGGAGATCACTGTGCAGTGGTCTCTAAACTGTGGCCCTCTGGATCTTGCAAAAATACTACTCCCAGCATGCCCAGACAGCTGTTTGCTGTTTGGGTATGCTGGGGTTTATAGTTTGGCAACATCTGGAGGGCCACAGTTTGGAGATCACTGTGCAGTGGTCTCTAAACTGTAGCCCTCCAGATGTTGCAAAACTGCAAATCCCAGCATGCTCAAACAGCAAACAGCTGTCTCGGCATGCTGGGAGTTGTAGTTGTGTACTTCCAGCTGTTGCACAACTACATCTCACCGCAAGCCTTTCAGCGATCAGTACATGCTGGGAGTTGTAGTTTTGCAACAGCTGGAGGCACACTGGTTGGAAAATACTGAGTTAGGTAACAGAACCTAACTGAAGGTTTTCCAACCAGTGTGCCTCCAGTTGTTGCAGAAGTACAACTCCCAGCATGCACGGTCTGTCAGTACATACTGGGAGTTGCAGTTTTGAAACAGCTGAAGGTTCCCCCCCCCCATGTTAATGTATAGGGTACATTCACACGGGTGGGTTTACAGTGAGTGCTTCAAGTTTGAGCTGCGGCCAATTTTTTCCGCAGCGCAAACTCCTAGCGCGAAACTCACCATAAACACCCGCCAGTGCGAATGTACCCTAAAAATACTACACTGCACTAACACATAATAAAGGGTAAAACACTACATATACACCCCTTACACTGCCCCCTCCAATAAAAAGGAAAAACATATCATATGGCAGTGTTTCCAAAAACTAAGCCTCCAGCTGTTGCAAAACAACAACTCCCAGCATTTCCGGACAGCCACTGACTGTCCAGGCATGCTGGGAGTTTAGCAACAGCTGGAGGCACCCTGTTTGGGAATCACTGGGGTAGAATACCCGTATGTCCACCCCTATGCAATCCCTAATTTTGTCCTCAAATGTGCATGGCGCTCTTTCACTTCGGAGCCCTGTCGTATTTCAAGGAAACAGTTTAGGGCCACATATTGGGTATTTCAGTACTCGGGAGAAATTGCACTACAAATTTTACATAGAAACATAGTTCAAAAGGTTGAAAAAAGACCAGAGTCCATCAAGTTCAACCTATAACCCTAATAAGTCACTATTGAGTTGAGTTGATCCAGAGGAAGGCAAAAACCCTCATACCAGAGGTAAAAATTCCTTCCCGACTCCAATATGGCAGTCAGAATAAATCCCTGGATCAATATTCTGTCCCTATAAATCTCTATTACAGAGTTCACCAGGACCATCTCCTCTGGGAGAGAATTCCACAGTCTCACTGCTCTTACAGTAAAGAATCCCCGTCTGTGCTGGTGTAGAAACCTTCTTTCCTCTAGACGTAGAGGATGCCCCCTTGTTATAGATACAGTCCTGGGTATAAATAGATCATGGGAAAGATCTCTGTACTGTCCCCTGATATATTTACACATAGTTATTAGGTCTCCCCTAAGCCATCTTTTTTCTAAACTAAATAACCCTAATTCTGATAATCTTTCTGGGTACTGTAGTCCTCCCATTCCCCGTATTACTCTGGTTGCCTGTCTTTGGACCCTCTCCAGCTCCACTATATATTTCTTGTACACTGGTGCCCAGTACTGTACACAGTATTCTATGTGTGGTCTGACTAGTGATTTGTACAGCGGAAGAATTATTTCCTTGTCATGGGCATCTATGCCCCTATTGATGCACCCCATGATTTTATTAGACTTGGCAGCAGCTGCCCAACACTGGTCACTGCAGCTAAATGTACTGTTAACTAAGACTCCTAAGTGCTTTTCCATTTCAGTCATCCCAAGTGTTCTCCCATTTAATACATAATCCCAGCCCAGATTTTTCTTCCTCATGTGCATTACCTTACATTTATCAATGTTGAACCTCATCTGCCACTTCCCAGCCCAAACCTCCAACCTATCCAGATCCATTTGTAACAGTTCACTGTCCTCTAATGTGTTTATCGCTTTACAGAGTTTAGTATCATCTGCAAAGTTTGCTACTTTCAACCCCTGGACCCAAGACTGACCCCTGTGGTACCCCACTAGTAACAGTCACCCAATCAGAATAAGTACCATTAATAACCACCCTCTGTTTCCTACCACTGAGCCAGTTACTTACCCACTTCCACACCATCTCCCCCAGCCCAAAACTTCTCATTTTATGCACCAACCTTTTATGTGGAACCGTATCAAATGCTTTGGAAAAATCCAGATATACGACAACCAGCGATTGCCCCTGGTCCAGTCTGGAGCTCACCTCCTAGTAAAAGCTGATCAGGTTAGTTTGACAAGACCGATCCCTCATAAATCCGTGCTGCTACAGGGTCATACATTTATTTTTATCAAGATATTCCCAAATAGCATCTCTTAGGAAACCCTCAAACAATTTACATACAACAGAGGTTAAACTAACAGGTCTATAATTCCCGGGGTCACCTTTTGACCCCTTCTTAAATATTGGCACCACATTTGCCATGCACCAGTCCTGGGGAACAGTCCCTGTCACTATAGAGTCCCTGAATATTAAAAATAGGGGTCTGTCTATTACATTACTTAATTCCTTTAGAACACGGGGGTGAATGCCATCTGGACCTGGTGATTTGTCTATTTTGATTTTTTGTAGACGACACTGTACTTCTTCCTGGGTTAGACAGGTGACCTGTACTGGGGAGTTTACCTTATCACACTGTATTTCACCTGGCATTTCATTTTCCTCAGTGAATACACTGGAGAAGAATTTGTTTAATGTATTTGCTTTTTCCTGATCCCCGTTTATAATTTCTTCCTCATCATTTTTTAAAGGGCCTACACTTTCATTTTTGACCTTTTTGCTATTTATATAGTTAAAGAACATTTTGGGTTTAGTTTTACTCTCTTTGGCAATGAGTCTTTCTGTCTCTATTTTTGCGGCTTTAATCAGTTTTTTACATATTTTTTATTTTTCTCTATAGCTTTTTAATGTTTCTTCACTGCTGTCCTGTTTTAGTAATTTAAATGCTTTATTTTTGTCATTTATTGCCCCCTTTACATTTTTATTCATCCATATTGGTTTTCTTTTATTTCTGACCCTTTTATTCCCATAAGGTATATATATCTTACAGTGAAAGTTTAAGATATATTTAAAAGTCTCCCATTTAGTGTCAGTATTGTTCTTTTTGAGGACATTATCCCATTTTATTTTGTTAAGGGCTTCTCTGAGTTGATCGAACTTTGCCTTCCTAAAGTTCATTGTTTTTATGGCCCCTCGAGAGATTCCCTTATTGAAGAACAAGTTATAATGTATTATATTATGATCACTATTTCCTAGGTGTCCATCTACTTGCACATTAATTACTCTGTCAGGTATGTTGGTTAATATTAAGTCTAGTAGGGCACCTCCTCTGGTATGGCCCTGTACCATTTGAGACAGATAATTGTCTTTAGCTATAGTCAGAAACCTGTTTCCTTTATGAGATTCACAGGTCTCCGTCTCTCAGTTTATATCAGGATAGTTAAAGTCCCCCATTATTATCACATCATTTTGATTTGCTGGCTTGTTTATTTGCCTCAATAATTGATCTTCTGGCTCTTCCATTATGTTTGGTGGCTTATAGCAAACCCCTATCCGAATTTTTTTTTATTTTTATCTCCATATATTTCTAACCATAATGACTCCACATTATCGTTTCCCTCCCAAATATCCTCCAGCAGTGCTGCCTTCAAATTGGACTTTACATAAAGACAAACTCCTCCCCCTTTCCGCTTTGTCCGATCCTTCCTGAATTGACTATAACCCTGTATGTTGACCGCCTAGTCACAGCTATCGCCCAACCAAGTCTCTGTCATACCTACTATGTCATAATCCTCCTCAGAAATTTTAAACTCCAGTTTGTTAGTTTTATTGGACAGACTTCTGGCATTAGTCAACATGCACTTCAATGGTGCATGTTTTTTTTCCTATGATGCCTATCCCTATTAACTATTCTAACCCCTCCCTCTGCTCCACCCCCAGGTACATTATTAAGTCCCCCCCCTCTATCTACACTATCTTCCCCCTCTATGTTGTAGGTTCCCTCCCCCCCAGTCCCTAGTTTAAACACTCCTCCACCCTTCTAGCCATCTTCTATCCAAGCACAGCTGCACCCTCCCCATTGAGGTGCAGCCCCTCCCTACGGTAGAGCCGGTAACCGACAGCAAAGTCGGCCCAGTTCTCCATGAACCCAAACCCCTCCTTCCTACTCCAGATTCTGAGCCACTTGTTTACCTCTCTAATCTCCCGCTGCCTCTCTGGTGTGGCTCGTGGTACAGGTAATATATCAGAAAATACTACCTTGGAGGTCCTTGCCTTAAGCTTGCAGCCTAAGTCCCTGAAATCATTTTTTAGGACACTCCACCTACCTCTTACTTTGTCATTGGTACCAATATGTACCATGACTGCTGGGTCTTCTCCAGCCCCAACCAGCAACCTGTCAACCCGATCCGCGAAGTGCCAAACTCGAGCGCCAGGAAGACATCACACTGTTTGTCGATCAAGGTCTTTGTGACAGATCGCCCTGTCGTTCCCCCTAATAATTGACTCCCCCACTACCAGTACCTGTCTGGCCTGCCCTGCACACCTCCCTCCCTCCTTACTGGAGCAGACTCCCCCCTGGCTGTCAGAGGCAGAGTCCTGCTGCAGTACCGCTAGCTCTGAAATGGCATCCCCCTCATCTGCCAACCGGGCAAACTTATTGGGGTGTGCCAGTTCAGGACTAGCCGCCCTGACACTTTCCCCTCAACCCAGTTTTCGAACTGTAACCAAGCTAACTGCCTGACTGTCCTGCACCTCCGTCCCACTATGCTCCCCCACCTCTACCCCAGTTGAGTACTTGCTCAGTGAGCAGGAGACTCCTCTCCGGGTTATCAATGCATCTCAGTGTTGCCAGTTGCTCCTTTAGATCCAGGATCTGGGCTTCCAAATGAACAACTCGCACACATCTCGCACAACAATATGCACCCTCAAACTGCTGTTCAAGGATTGCATACATTGTGCAAGATGCACACTGGACTGCATTTTCCAACATGGAGGCTTTTTCTACTTTTACCCCTTATGAAAAGGAAAAGTTGGGGGCTACACCAGCATGTTAGTGTAAAAAAAATGAAAAATTTCCAGAGTACAGAAATACCCCATATGTGGGCGTAAAATGCTCTGCGGACGCACAACAAGGCTCAGGAATCAGAGCGCACTATGTACATTTGAGGCCTAAATTGGTGATTTGCACAGGGGTGGCTGATTTTACAGCGGTTTTTACATAAACGGAAAAAATGAATACCCAGATGTGAGCCCATTTTGGAAACTACACCCCTCACGGAACATAACAAGGGGTATAGTGAGACTTTACACCCCTCAGGTGTTTAAAGAATTTTCATTAAAGTTGAATGGGAAAAAAAAAATAACTAAAATGCTGGTGCCACCCTACATTTTTCATTTTCACAAGGGAGAATAGAAAAAAAGCCCCCTGAAATTTGTAACCCCATTTCTTATGAGTAAGAACATACCCCATATGTGGATGTAAAAGTGCTCTGCGGGTGTGCTACAATGCTCAGAAGAGAAGGAGCGCCATTGGGCTTTTGGAGAGAACATTTGTCCGGAATTGAAGGCCACGTGTGTTTACAAAGCCTCCATAGCGCCAGAACAATGGAGATGGAGTTACAACATTTGGGGGGCATTTTCTTCCCATACCCTATATAAAAATGGTAATTTTGGGGGAAAAAACTGCACTTGAAAAATGTTTTTCATTTACACTGAAAAGCCGTTAAACACTTGTGGGGTGTTGAGGCTCAATGGACCCCTTGTTTCGTGCCTTGAGGGGTTTAGTTTCCAAAATGGTATGCCATGTGGTTTTTTTTCTGCTGTTCTGGCACCAAAGGCGCTTCCTAAATCTGACATGCCCCACCCCCCCAAAAAAAAAAAAACATTTCAGCAAAATTCACTCTCTAAAATCCCATTGTCGCTCCTTCCCTTCTGAGCCCTCTTATTGTGCCTGCCGAACACTTGACATACACATATGAGGTATTTCCTTACTCCAGAGAAATTGGGTTAGACATTTTTGGGGGCTTTTTCTCCTATTACCCCTTGTAAAAATTCAAAAACTGGGTCTACAAGAACATGCGAGTGTAAAAAATTAAGATTTTGTATTTTCTCCTTCACTTTGCTGCTATTTCTGGGAAACAACTAAAGGGTTAACATACATACTAAATGTCATTTTGAATACTTTGAGGGGTGCAGTTTTTATAATGGGGTCATTTGTGGGGTATTTCTAATTTGAAGGCCCTTCAAATCCACTTCAAAACTGAACTGGTCCCTGAAAAATTCAGATTTAGAAAATGTTGTGAAAAATTGGAAAATTGCTGCTGAACTTTGAAGCCCTCTGATGTCTTCCAAAAGTAAAAACATGTCAGCTTTATAATGCACACATAAAATAGACATATTGGCCGGCATTTATCATTGTAGGTGTTAATGAAGCATTTTTTTACACCTTTTTTTTTGCGCTGGTAATGTGTAGGAGCACCAAAATTATTAAATAGTCACAGAGCATTTCATAGGTTTTGTGCAGGTACACATTTTCTGAAATTTCTCTCTTCAAGAGCTAAGCTAAGTCTGGGCTGGTGTAGTTTTAGAAACTTTTCAGTGGCTTTGTGCCTTTTTTGCGCCTTTTTTACAAAAAGGTGCAGTTTATAAAACCCTTCCATATCATGTGTATTGCCAAAAGCAGTGGATTGCAACTCAAAATCAGCAGAAATGTGTATACCAAAAGGAGGCAAAAAAGCCACAAAGAAACCTTGCTTGCGCCTTTTTTGCACCTTTTCTATATACAAAAAACTGTCTAAAGACAATGATAAATGTCTGCCATTGTATATGTGAATCAATATATAATTTATTGTGGAATGTCTATTTTCCTTACAAGCAAAGAGCTTCAAAGTTAGAAAAATGCTAAATTTTAAATTTTTCATCAAATTTTTGAATTTTTCACCAAGAAATGGTGCAAGTATCGACAAAATTTTGCCACTTACATAAAGTAGAATATGTCACAAAAAACAGTCTTGGAATCAGAATGAAAAGTAAAAGCATCCCAGAGTTATTAATGCTTAAAGTGACAGTGGTCAGATGTGCAAAAATCGCTCTGGTCCTTAAAGGAGTACTCCAGCGCTTAGACATCTTATCCCCTATCCAAAGGATAGGGGATAAGATGCCTGATTGCAGGGGTCCCGCCACTGGGGACCCCTGTGATCTTGCAAACAGCACCCAGTAAAAATCAGTCCCCGGAGCATGTTTGCTCCGGGTCTGATTACCGGCGACCCCTTTAAAGAGAAAATGGGCTTGGTCCTTAAGGAGTTAAAGATGGCCACCAGAGTCAAAATGGAGACTATCTGCTTTTTTTTGACCTGGACAATACACTGTCATTTAACAAAACCTTTAACATATCATAGACAAAAGTTTTGATCAGTAGGGGTCTGGATGTTCACATCCCATTCTACCATTTGGTGGGAGACTGAACACCCAGACCCTGACCAATCAAAACTTTTGAAATGACAAAAGTTTTGTTAAATGACAGGGAAACTTTAAGTGATCTCTAAGCTCAATATATTCCAAGATGTATGATAAAAGAATATCTGCTTATCACAACAACATTTTCCCACAGTTGTGCCAAAAAATTGTGCCACATTGTGGTTTTAATTCTGGGGTATGTCTAAGCCATCTAATAGTTCGTCTGAACTTAAACTAGCCAGTCTTCTGATGCACCAGATTTATCAGTCAGCCTGAAACACAGGGATAAATATGACACATCTAAGTGTGTGCTGTTCCAGAATTAAATAGATTTAACAAATCCGGCTCACTGTGTACTGTTTCACTGTGTTTGCCTACATGTGGATACCCAGAGATTGATATGTAAAAGAAGCATTTTAAATGTGTTCTGATAGCAGGTCATTATTCTGTGTTGGTTTTTATGAGAAATTAGAATCCTTAAATAAAAGAAGTTGTAGGCACATCTGTATATATTAATTTACTTTATTTGTTGCATCACGCAAAAGAAAAATTGGAGACTTGGTATACTAAAAGCAGCTCTTTCTCACCAAACTTACCAGGTGCTGGAGCTCCAGTCTACCCCAATGCCCGATGCCTGCTTTGTTGGTGGCATTCCAAACATGCAGTGATTAAGTGCACAAGGAGCGGGATGTCACCAGTAGAGTAGTCGGAGCAGGTCATCAGGGGAAGTAAACAGAGGAACAGGGGTGGACTGGAGCACCAGCATAGGGCCAAAAAAAGTAAGTACATTCATTTTAGAATTTTACAGCCCCGAAGCCTGTAGTCTTATATTTAAATTGGAATACCTCTTAAGCTGATACCATGTACTCTCTGTTTACAGGAGAATATTGGATAGATCCAAATCAAGGATGTTCAGAAGATGCTATAAAAGTTTTCTGTAATATGGAAACTGGAGAGACTTGTATATCTGCAAATCCTTCCAAGATACCTATTAAAACTTGGTGGACTGGCAGAAGTGGAGATAATTTCAAGCCCATATGGTATGGAGTGGATATGAACAGAGGATCTCAGGTAAATTATTGAATCATGACATAATATCATATATAATATATTTTTCGTATATATAATATAACATTTTGGTTTTACTGCTAGTACCTACAAGATTCTCAAAAGGAAAAAGCCTTCTTTCATTGTTTTTAATGCAAAGTGGCACAATAACACAAGATGGGAATATTCCTTTCATATATAGTAGTTTTACATTTAGGGGAACTTTCTTATATGCTCATGATTATGATACATGTGAATTTTTATAGTGTGTGCAAAATAATAAGTGTTAACATTCATAATCATATTTTATGACTTCTTTGTTTTTCATTTTGTCAACTTATGTCTGTCTATTTTATTTTCTAGTTTGTCTACGGGGAAAGTGATTCGCCAAATACAGCTGTGACTCAAATGACCTTTTTGCGTCTTTTATCAAAAGAGGCTTCACAAAATATTACTTATTATTGTAAAAATGCAGTGGGATACTTAGATGAAAGAAATCAGAATTTAAAGAAAGCCGTAATACTCAAAGGTGCTAATGATCTTGATATTAGAGCAGAAGGAAACAGCCGCTTCAGGTACACAGTTTTGGAAGACACTTGTTCGGTAAGTGCATGCATGCAAGATCCGTATTTTAAGGAAAAAGGAAATGTATAGACAATGAAAAAAAGTTAATGCATCAGTTGCAGGGTGGCAAAAGGAAAATGTGTAACCTGTATTATTTATAACAATGCAATCTAATTATTAATTGAGGTGTTTTATGTTTCCAGCTTATGGCCTGCACTAGACAACCGGACCATGTGCATGAATAATGTATGGGGCTGTAGGCACTATTGTTCCTCCGTATAGTGCAACATGTGGTGACACAGTACAGAGATATTCTGCCCTAGAAGCAATGTTTCTATGGAAGTTTATCTCCATAATATGGCATCCAATTAATCTTACACTTCTGTTTTATACTAATGGAAAGCAATAGTAAAAAAAAAAAAAGATAACTCTGTCTTCTTAAGAAATCATAGGTATAGCAAGATGTTTCAGTAGGGCCCCATAGGGCCTATGGTCTACCTAATCTGCCATACTTACATGTTTTTAGTAGTGGCAGATTAGGTAGGCCCTGAGCTGTTCCCCAAATTTAGCCCCCCTCCTCCTTTGCCACTGCTACTCTACCACGCAGCATCTATAGATAACACTACCTTTGTGTACTAGCAGGTTTACTGCTAGTTAAACATTAAAAACTTTTTGTACTTGTACTAAGAAATTAAAAAAACTGGTTGTGCATATCCTTTACAGTATTTCAAAGGGTTTTGTCCATATAATATATTTATTAATGACCTTGCAAAGGGGTTGAATAGTAAAGTAGCAATTTTTGCAGATGACACTAAACTCTGTAAAGTGGTAAACACATTAGAGGACAGTGAACTGTTACAAATGGATCTGGATAGGTTGGAGGTTTGGGCTGGGAAGTGGCAGATGAGGTTCAACACTGATAAATGTAATGTGTTGGGCAGCTGCTGCCAAGGCTAATAAAATCATGGGGTGCATCAATAGGGGCATAGATGCCCACGACAAGGAAATAATTCTACCGCTGTACAAATCACTAGTCAGACCACACATGGAACACTGTGTACAGTACTGGGCACCAGTGAACAAGAAAGATATAGTGGAGCTGGAGAGGGTTCAAAGACGGGCAACCAGAGTAATACGGGGACTGGGAGGACTACAGTACCAAGAAAGATTATCAGAATTAGGGTTATTTAGTTTAGAAAAAAGAAGGCTTAGGGGAGACCTAACAACTATGTATAAATATATCAGGGGAAAGTACAGAGATCTTTCCCATGATCTATTTATACCCAGGACTGTATCTATAACAAGGGGGCATCCTCTTCATCTAGAGGAAAGAAGGTTCCTACACCAGCACAGATGGGGGTTCAATACTGTGAGAGCAGTGAGTCTGTGGAATTCTCTCCCGGAGGAGGTGGCCATGGTGAACTCTGTAATAGACTTCAAAAAGGGGCTGGATGGAGAGTTATAACATTACAGCTTATGTATACTAGATTTATAGGGACAGAACGTTGATCCAGGGATTTATTCTGACTGCCATATTGGAGTTGGGAAGGAATTTTTACATCTAGTATGAGGGGTTTTTGCCTTCCTCTGGATCAACTCAACTCAATAGGGACTTATTAGGGTTATAGGTTGAACTTGATGGACTCTGGTCTCTTTTCAACCTTATGAACTATGTTACTATGTACTAACGTCTGACATAAGCCTATTATCGCTGATAGTAATAGACTGTGTAGGAATTTAATATTCAATTATTCTGGGGCAAATATATCTTGGTTGCTGCAGATTTTGCTGCTGAGACATCTTTGAACCCTCAATACTGCAACACAAATAAATTCCATGTCCTAGACCATATCCCAGCTAAAGTTTATTGTAATATGATCTCACTGTTAATATGCCCGTGTGATCAGCAACAGGATGCCAGCAGTAATATTTAGCAAACACCCTGTCTCAAAGTTTTGGGATTGCAGATAAGTCTGATCATGGCAGTTTAAATCACTAGATGCCATGGTTGAAAATAATTGTGACCGTTATAGGCTCATCCATCAGCACCTTACAGTATGCTGAGTATACCAAATAAATATGCACATGGTCAGATAATAACATTGTGATGTCCCCTAGAAGGATAAAGGAAAAATTGAAATAAAGTAAAATATTGTAACCCCCCCCCCCCCACACACACACACACTTAAAACACACCTATATCGTTTTGCTGCATGATGACCTGGGCAAAAAAATTTAACATGTTACCTAAAGTGGTTATCCAGGTATATAACATTTTGAAAAGTTTGTGTTGGCCACTATAAAAATGAAAAAATAAATAAATAAAAAAAGAGTCGTTTGCAGCTTCCACTGTGATGCAGTAGGAAGCAGAGCAAGGAGCAGAGGATAGGGTGATATCACAGTGGGAGATGCTGGGAATGATTGGTTGGTAGAAGTTTTGGTGTTTATACCCCTACCAAACTCTAGATACTGTTGGAAAAAGCATTCAGCTGTGCACTTCTCACCCTGGCTCCCTGTGATTTCTGTCTTGCTGCATCAGACAAGTGCCAATATAAGTCTATGGGGCTCGTCTCATGCAGTGAGATGGAAAGAGTCACTTTAATCCTTATGCAAACAAGATAGGTAAATGGCAAAAAATACATGTGTTATTTTTTTGTGAGTTGACAGATTCCTATTTGCCTCTCTTTTCAGAAGCGCAGTGGGAGCGTTGGCAAAACTGTGTTTGAGTACAGGACCCAGAATGTGAAACGTTTACCCATTATTGATATTGCTCCTGTGGATGTTGGAGGTGCAGACCAAGAGTTTGGAGTTGACATTGGGCCAGTTTGCTTTTTGTAAATCACACAAGGAAACAACAAACAAAGGAACTTAAACTGACTGAAGTTATCCTGTGACTCTTGAAAACTAAAGCTGGCTTTGCACCAGCACTGTACATACAGTGATCCGTTAGTTTCCTTTTTTTTTTTACTAACTTCTTGGCCTTTCTTCAAAATATTTATTTTCCATTTTTAAGTCATCTTAAGAGCATAAATATAATGAATGAATCAATACTTTTCATAGAGTTCACTATATCTGCTCTTCTCAGAATAAATCAACCAAATTGAGAAATGTAGGGTCATAATAATTGTGGTTCCCTGTGTATGCCAAGTGCCTTAAAGGTTTAAAACAACAGCTTTTTCCTGTTTGATGAACTTCGTCTTTAGAACATTGTGGGAATAATACATCAAGCTTTCTAAATTTGTCATGGTTACTTTTAGCATTATGATATAAGCTAAAGTGACAAAAATGTAGTTCTAAAAGTAGATAATTTATGTGGATTGACTTATTATATTCAGTTTAAATTACAGCTTGAAACTTTTTTACTTAAGTGCCATTGGCTGTATATATTGACTACAGATTGGTAAATAAAAGTTTGATACTGAGTTCAGATTCTAAGCTACATAAATGTATCCATAAACACCTGTATTGTTGGTGAAAAGTTTACAAACTTCCAAAGCTTGATGGATTTCCGATTTTGATCCTATTTTAAGTTGACTGTTATTTTACAGATTTTTTTTTTATATGAATTATTTTTAGATGTTCTTTGGACTACAAAGAGCATAAGACAAAATATTTATTTACAAGGTATAAAGACAATATATGGTTTGTTGTTTTTAAGTCTTAATTACATCAGTAGCATGTAACAAACTGCATTGCTCACAAGGATCAGTTACTGTTATTTAGTGGATTACAATATTTTCATTTTTTACCCACAAATTGTCAAGTGCAAAATGATTCAAAGTTTCTTAGCATAAGCTACCTCATCTCTTGATGCTGGGATGCATATACAATAGTTGAATTCTTGTTTGATATTAAAAGGTGCTATGCTTTTGTTGTTCTTCAGAGAAGGGGGAGAGTCAGTATACATTTTGATGGTGCTAAATTCTTTTTGTAAAAACCTGAATAAATAAAAATTGACAGCTGCCCATATATTATTTATAAGTGGGCTTAGTGCGCTTTTTAATGCATACAAAACTCAACATAACTATATATATATATATATATATATATATATATATATTCATCTTTGGCTGCTTAGCAGTGATCAGTGACAAACACTGCATTTAAAAGGAAGTAAACCATTAGCAATAACCATGTATATTTGCAAATATTTTATTTACTTCTTATTTCTTGCTGCGTGTGGAATAAAAAAAAAAAAAAGAATAGAGAAAAAAATACAGTCCACAATTTATTAAACTGTAGACATAGCTTGGTGTCACTTTTATTGTGGTAGGGTAGTGTTTAAAGCAGATTGTGCTGGTTATTTCTTTAATGCAATGTAAATAGGCGCTTCGAAACATAAAAGCATATGCCTCCCTTATCTCGTTAGGCTGTTTTCAAACTGTGCCATTTTCCATGTTTTTGATTCTGTTCTCCTGCTATTTTACCGTGAAATTTTATTTACAGCAATGTGCACAATCTCTGTAAAATACCACAAATTTTTTTTTGCTGCAGTTGCTGCAATTTAGCCCAAATCATTGGTAAAATCAGCAACCTGTGAACACAGCCTTATAAATAATACATAATGGTTGCATTTGGTGTTTTAAATTCAAACATATGAGTAGCATTCAGGGAAAGTTTAGGTAAAAATCAGCTTTGGGGTAAATGCAATAAGTATTGAATTGAGATTTTTGTTTAATAAAATTTAAAGCAATTTCATAATAGTTGATGCACATTGTTACTTTGCAAGGGACCCACACTTTAAATCGGTTAATCTGTCACATTTATTCACAAGGGACGTTTCCTTTTACTATATGACAAAAATTAAAGGGGTAATCCACCATATGGGGATTTTCATACGTACCTGGCAGGCAGTAATGGACATGCTTAGGAAGGATCTGCGCTTGTCTTGGGGCTAAATGGCTATGTTGTGAGATTACCATAACACTGTGACTAGCTTTTTGTGAACTTGTATTTCCTGACTTTTCTTTTTTTGACTACAAATCCCACAATTCCATTTTCCTCCCTCTTACACATCAGCCACCCCACCCATTGAAACATAAATGAGCTGCATCCATTAAAAGACCTGTTGCATTAGTTGCAGATTGATCTCTCTCCCACCAAGCGATCGCTCCACCCATTGATAACAGCAACCTCCAAATACTCCCAAGGGTCTTCAATAGGCGCAGAAAGGATGAGGGGTGATAGATGTATAGATGATAGCATTTATTTGCAGAACAACGCGTTTCGACGCCAGGACGGGCGTCTGTCTCAAGTTCATGGCAAATGTTAACAAAGGAACATATTTATACAAAAAACAGACAAAAAGGTAATCAACTCACAATGGGTGGTCACTCCGTCTGTGCCAAACCGGATGTGGTAATCAGAATCACGGCGCATAGACGGAAGTAATTAGACGGACTCCATACGGACAACATAGGGTAAGTGTATATAAAAATATAAATATACATATAAAAATAGAGAAATACATAGATCAATTAATGTAAAAATCTAGCAACAACAAGGTACACTGGTCAAATTAGTATTATGTGATGTTTTCAATTGTCTCATTCAACCCATCAGGATGGAGACATTTAAGTTTAACGATCCAGTAGGACTCTTTGTGGATCAGTTTTCGAAAATGATCTCGTTGGTCTATAGAAATAACATCAATAATAGTGAGTTTCAATAAATCAGGGTTGCTATTATGTTTGTGTGAAAAGTGACGTGACACACTATGCAAGAGAAAGTTTTTCCTAATGTTGAACCGGTGTGCGTTCATGCGGGACCGCACAGTCTGAACGGTGCGGCCCACATACTGTAGTCCACAAGGACATTCTAACAGATAAACTGCATAGTTAGTATCACAGTTATAATTCTGTCTGATGTGGAATAATTCATTTGTAATATTAGATTTGAAAATAATACAATTTTCTTGCATGATTGTGCAACACAATGTTGTGTTGTGTTGCACAATCATGCAAGAAAATTGTATTATTTTCAAATCTAATATTACAAATGAATTATTCCACATCAGACAGAATTATAACTGTGATACTAACTATGCAGTTTATCTGTTAGAATGTCCTTGTGGACTACAGTATGTGGGCCGCACCGTTCAGACTGTGCGGTCCCGCATGAACGCACACCGGTTCAACATTAGGAAAAACTTTCTCTTGCATAGTGTGTCATGTCACTTTTCACACAAACATAATAGCAACCCTGATTTATTGAAACTCACTATTATTGATGTTATTTCTATAGACCAACGAGATCGTTTTCGAAAACTGATCCACAAAGAGTCCTACTGGATCTTTAAACTTAAATGTCTCCATCCTGATGGGTTGAATGAGACAATTGAAAACATCACATAATACTAATTTGACCAGTGTACCTTGTTGTTGCTAGATTTTTACATTAATTGATCTATGTATTTCTCTATTTTTATATGTATATTTATATTTTTATATACACTTACCCTATGTTGTCCGTATGGAGTCCGTCTAATTACTTCTGTCTATGCGCCGTGATTCTGATTACCACATCCGGTTTGGTACAGACGGAGTAACCACCCATTGTGAGTTGATTACCTTTTTGTCTGTTTTTTGTATAAATATGTTCCTTTGTTAACATTTGCCATGAACTTGAGAAAGACGCCCGTCCTGGCGTCGAAACGCGTTGTTCTGCAAATAAATGCTATCATCTATACATCTATCACCCCTCATCCTTTCTGCGCCTATTGAAGTCCCTTGGGAGTATTTGGAGGTTGCTGTTACCATTACACCTATGTGGTGGCGGGACTGGCTGCGTTTTGGAAACTCTTAACAGTGTTGTGCCTGGTACACTAGCACAACTTACCGGGTAAGCGCTTCCAGTAAACTACTGTGAAATTCCACTTGCCCGGTTAATGCACTATGGAGCGCTTCTTTTTCTTTTGTATTTGATCCACCCATTGAAGCAGACAGGCTCCCTGTCATCAGCTGACTAGTGAGTCAGGTCTCGTCCGCATTGCATGCTGGGACAAATCCAAGACAACAGTAATTTTGTATGTTGTTACATAGTTAGTACGGTCGAAAAAAGACATATGTCCATCAAGTTCAACCAGGGAATTAAGGGGTAGGGGTGAATTAAGGGGTAGGGGTGGAAAAATTAATATTGGGGTGAAAATCAAAGAAGAATTGTGAGAAAACCGCCACACACAGGTACAGACACTATATTATGAACTACACTAACTTTACAGCCCCTGTAGCATAGTCAAATAAAAAAAATGGAATAACCCATTAAGTCTCTTTTGGGAAAGGCTGACTTTTAAAGGTATTCATTGGCATGATGTGCTTGTCATGAAGTTCTTTCAAAGTTTATTTGTATATTGAAATCCTTCTTTATTGAAAAATATTATTTTATAGAGAGGGTTGCATTTCCTTCCAGCACCATGTGCTTCCTCCCAAGTGCGGTCTGGAAACACCATTAGAAAATTCCACAATGCATGTGAATGATGAAAGGGAATTTATCAACTCGAATGCGCCTGCTAAATTCCATACACTGATTTTTTTTGTGCATTCAGCATGCACCAAAGTTATATAATTTTGTGCTACTACGTCATTTTTCTTACTGTGCACTTTCAGGGGGCATGGTTTGGAGCCGGTTGGTGTGATGAATTTATCATTTGCTCAAAAGTTATCCAGTGACAATCAGGGGCTTCAAAAAGTATGAAGGTGCATGCACCAAATGTAGATTTGTTGAACTCATTTTATTTTATACCTATCAACAGTATGACTTTCTTGGTGGTTGAAGAATACATGTGGTAGCACAGTACTCTAGGTATCTGGACTCCAAACCTTGCAACACAAACATTTGTGAGTTTTCCTTAATTGGGATTGTTAACTAGAGATGAGCCAGCCAAGCCTGGCAGGCCTGTTGTCGCTCAGAACTTTGGGGTAAAAGCGACCCGCTGAACCTCAAAACTTTGCCAGGCTAAGCTCGAGCAAGCCCACCAACAGTGCCAATATATTCACGGCTGAATGCATTATAATGAGGAAGTAATTCTGATTTTAGGCCAAGTTACCTGTATTTTCTAGATTTAATCAAACATAAAGTATTTGTATACGGGTGTAAAATAAATTAGCATTAACAGCGTTGAGAATTAAAGTTGAATAAGCATTTTATGCTAAGTTTCTGAGCTATTCCTTCTTCACAATTTTGAGATTATTTAAAGGCATCAGAATGGCAAAAGCAAATGCAAACTCTCCTGGACACAGCAACAACATCCTTGAGACCAACATATGTTTGTAAGAAATGTCTTACAACCAGATTTAGCACATGTCATACACAGAGAATGTGTCTTGCCATCTAGATGCAGCCTCGCCACAATGTTCTTCTTGTTATTGGTAACCATATTGTCCAATTTTAGATTACGAGATGACAATCAGCGTGACATTTTCTGCTGCAGACAGGGTAACAACTGTGAAGCTTTTTTTGCCCAGGCTTAACAGATGTAATACAGTGTGGCAGTGGTTCAACTTGCACCGATGAAATAAGTGAGGAAGGTAAACTACACTCTGCCCTCTGTAAGACTGTAAAATGCCAGTGGAGAAGGATCTGGATAAGGGAAGATGTCCAAAGTTAAATCAGAACTAGAGATGAGCAAACTTTTCAAAAATTTGATTCTGCCGATTCGTCCGAATTTTCCGAAAAAGTTTGTTATGATCTGAATTTTTTTGCGGCAAATCTATATTAAAAAAGGCTATTTCTAGCCTACATACAGCCTCTATAGGGGTATAGAACACTTTAATGTGTTCTAAAACGCATATGGAGTGTGCTGGGGTAGTGAAATAATATTGTTATTCAGAATAACATGCAGATTACCGGCATCGCTTTTAGAATCACTGCCACAGAGCAGCACAATGACAGAGCCTGGTGGTGGCATCAGTGTGAGGAGACCATATAGTGGCTGAATGGCACAGCGTGGAGGTGTTGGTAGCATGAGGAAACCATAAAGTGGCTGAATGGCACAGCGTGGAGGTGTTGGCAGCATGAGGAGACCATATAGTGGCTGAATGACACAGCGTGGAGGTGGTGGCAGCATGAGGAGACCATATAGTGGCTGAATGACAAAGCGTGGAGGTGTTGGCAGCATGAGGAGACCATATAGTGGCTGAATGGCACAGCGTGGAAGTGTTGGCAGCATTAGGTCACCATATAGTGGCTGAATGACACAGCTTGGATGAGGCTAAAGCATGAGGACACCATATAGTGGCTGAATGACACAGCGTGGAGGTGTTGGCAGCATGAGGAGACCATATAGTGGCTGAATGACACAGCGTGGAGGTGTTGGCAGCATGAGGAGACCATATAGTGGCTGAATGGAACAGCCCGGAGTTGCTAGCAGCATAGTAGGCACTAGGCCTTCACAATCCCTAAGATTAAAAGATGAATTTAGAAATTTAAACTGAAGATTTTGGATAGCGGGTGCTACCTATGATAAAATTTGAATTTCCCAGACCCAAGCCCAGCAGCGGCATCAGTAAACCATATCTTGCCTGAATGACACAGCCTGGAGTTGGCTGATGCATGAGTACACACCAGGGCATCACAATCCCCCCCCCCCAAAAAAAACTAAAATTTTTGAAATTTTTGAAGAAGATTTTGGATAGTGGGTGCTACCTATGATAAAATTTCAATTTCACAGACCCAGGCCCAGCAGCGGCATCAGTAAACCATATTTTGCCTGAATAAAACAGCCTGGAGTTAGCTGATGCATGAGTACACACCAGGGCTTCACAATCCCTAAGAAAAAACACAACAATTTTTGAAATTTTTGAAGAAGATTTTGGATAGCGGGTGCTACCTATGATAATATTTGAATTCCCAGACCCAGGCCCAGCAGCGGCATCAGTACACCATATATTGCCTGAATGACACAGTCTGGAGTTGGCTGAAGCATGAGGAGACCATTGAAATTTCAGATTTTTTTATTTAAGACAAAAAGAAAAAAAGAAAAAAGGACACGCGCCCCTAGTGTAATACTTCAAGACCTTGGGGTAAGGGAAGGGGTTGGTGTTCCCCTTACCAGATGGTGTTGCGCTATGGGCACAACATCTAGATGAGCTCGAGTGATGATGCAGTGTGCTGAATGCAGCCTGGATCCTCCGGTATCAGCGTAGCTGGCCGGCTTGCAGAGATATCAGGAACAGGAAAGGAAAGATGATCCTCAATAGGCGCAATAAACAGCAGTAAAGGAGATTTCAATGGTCATCCATCGTTCATATAAAGATATTTATTGAGCACTCAGTAGCAACGCGTTTCTTGCCCTGATCGGCCACTTCCTCAGGCAAATGTGCATATCGATATGCACATTTGCCTGAGGAAGTGCCCGATTCGGCCAAGAAACGCGTTGCTACTGTGTCCTCAATAAATATCTTTATATGAACGATGGATGACCATTGAATTCTCCTTTACTGCTGTTTATTGCGCCTATTGAGGATCATCTTTCCTTTCCTGTTCCTGATTTTTTTATTTGAAATTAAAATCAAAGTTTGAGTGTCCCGACCCCAGCGTGTGGGTACAAAGTACCAAATCGAACAAGCCCCCACAGGGCTCATGTGGCTGTGAGATGTAGGCACAACGTCTCCATTGCCCTGACCGTTCATTGTTTCCAAGACTTTTCGCCAAGGCAAACCATGTGAAGAACAGCGTGACACCGCTGTGCCCTGCACACACGGTATGCTGAAGGGCCACTGAGACTTGTCCAGGCAGTGGAGGCTTAGGACACAGTGGAGGATGTGGAGGCGGAGTTGCACACTGTCACAGGACCAACGGGCTGACAGAGTGGAGCAGGAAGCAGCATGGGTACAAAAGATGGGTTCACAACCCCTAAAATTAAAAGGTGAACTTTGAAATCTCTATTGAAGATGCATGTTAGGTAGTGCTACCATCCAAAAATTTAAGGCCCAAGCCCAGAAGCATCAGTAAGCCAAGTAATTCCTGAAAGACACAGGCGCAGGCATCAGCAGTACACCCAAGGGTTTCATAACACCCTTACATTGCAAGATCAATGTTGAAATTTGCATTAAGCATGTATTTAGCTACTGCTAAACATCAAAAAATGAAAGGCCCAAGGCCAGAAGCATCAGTGAGGCAAGTAGTTCCTGAAAGAGACACAGGATGAGTCAGGAGCAGGCATTCACAGTACCCAAGAGGGTTTCATAACCCTAATTGATAACTAGAGATGAGCGAATCGAATTTGACGAACCCGAATTCGTTACGAATTTCATGAAAAATTCGATTCGCAACAAATACGAATGTCGCCACGATTCTATCGCACAAATCGCTTCATTAAAATCCATTTTACAGCGTTCCAGGCTCTTGTAGAGCTAAGATGGCGGATCCACATGTGAGTACATGGGGCAGGGGATTATGGGAGGGCGGGAAACAGCGGCAGGAATGAAGGTAGGCAGGCTGACCCTGAATCACATGTGAGATGCAGCCTATCAGTGTTCACTGACCCCTGTGATGTCACAGCCCCTATATAATCGGCAGCCATCTTGCCTCTCTTCATTTCATCTATGCACTCAGATGGAGAGGACGGGACTGTGTGTGTGTGTGTGAATAGCTCATACCACAGCGTTACACTGCAACTGCTACTCACATCAACATTAGGGAAAGGCAGGAGTGCAGAGTGCTGTGCTGTTACTCTGAGAAGGATCATTGATAGCTAAACCTCCTATTCACGTTATTGAGCATTGCAGCAGAGAGGGACAGATAGCTGTCAGCTGCCTCATACAGATCTCCAAGCTGCCTGAACTTTCTGAAGCATCTTATCTCCTCATTTTTCAGCTCAATGGAGTTTTTTTTTTCTCCACAAATCTTCTGCTGCTCAGAATTGTGTAACAGAGTGCAATTTAGGGTTTAATCCCTGAATAATTTTTTTGGTGGTGCTGCACTGTTGGGTCCTGCTGCTGTTCAGAAATAAGTCATATTAGTGTGGACTTTAGTGCCTTTTTACCATTTCTCACCTGTTACTCTGTTTCTGTGCTAAATTCAGTGTTATACCACACGTTATACATCTGACGGTGTATTAAAGAAAATATATTTTTTTCCTGAGTACAAATACGCTTTTTCAGTGGCCTTATCATTGCAAAGGGCCTAAATACAAGCAAATAGCGTACCATATACTACCTTTTTTTCTGTCTCCGTGCTAAATTCAGTGTTATACCACACGTTATACACCTGCCGGTGTATTAAAGAAAAATGTTTTTTTCCTGAGTACAAATAAGCTTTTTCAGTGGCTTTATCATTGCAAAGGGCCTAAATACAAGCAAATAGCGTACCATATACTACCTTTTTTTCTGTCTCCGTGCTAAACTCAGTGTTATACCACACGTTATACACCTGCCGGTGTATTAAAGAAAAATGTTTTTTTCCTGAGTACAAATAAGCTTTTTCAGTGGCTTTATCATTGCAAAGGGCCTAAATACAAGCAAATAGCATACCATATACTACCTTTTTTTCTGTCTCTGTGCTAAATTAAGTGTTATATCACACGTTTATACACCTGCCGGTGTATTAAAGAAAAAAAAGTTTTTCCTGAGTACAAATACGCTTTTTCAGTGGCATTATCATTGCAAAGGGCCTAAATACAAGCAAATAGCGTACCATATACTACCTTTTTTTCTGTCTCTGTGCTAAATTCAGTGTTATACCACACGTTATACACCTGCCGGTGTATTAAAGAAAAAAAAGTTTTTCCTGAGTACAAATACGCTTTTTCAGTGGCCTTATCATTGCAAAGGGCCTAAATACAATCAAATAGCGTACCATATACTACCTTTTTTTCTGTCTCTGTGCTAAATTCAATGTTATACCACACGTTATACACCTGCGGGTGTAATAAAGAAAAAAAAGTTTTTCCTGCGTACAAATACGCTTTTTCAGTCGACTTATCATTGCAAAGGGCCTACATACAAGCAAATAGCATACCATATACCACCTTTTTTTCTGTCTGTGCGCTAAATTAAGTGTTTTACCACACGTTATACACCTGCCGGTGTATTAAAGAAAAACAAAAAGGTTTTTCCTGCGTACAAATACGCTTAACAGTGCGCTCATCATTGCAAAGGGCATACATACAACCAAGTAGTGTACTATTTAGTACCTGTATTTCTGTCTCCGTGCTAAATTCAGTGCTATTCCACACATTAGTATACACTGGCTAGTGTATACAACAAAAAATAGTTTTTTTCTGCGTATAAATACGCTTAACAGTGCGCTCATCATTGCAAAGGGCATACATACAACAAAGGAGTGTACTATTTAGTAACTGTTATTCTGTCTAGGGCCTATATACTTTGAAAGGACAGCCGTAAGTAATCGCCTGCTGCTGTTCTATACCCTCATAAACGCACTAAGTATGTCAGGCAGGGAAGTGCCAGGACGTGCACAGAGAAGGGGCAGAGGCCTACATACGTCAGGCAGAGTTGGCAGCAGACTTGGGGCGAGTGGCAGCAGGAGTCGCAGCAATAGGCCTGAGCTCCCGTTAACACCCAGCGGTCGTGTCCTCGACCCATCTCTCCTCGTCAATTGGTTTGCACACTCATCCCCATCATCACAAGTGACATCTGACAAACCCAGTCAGGAGTCGGTGGGTTCCTCAGACACAACCCTCAGTTGGCATGGCCCGGGAGCAGTCCCCGTAATCCCATTGCCTTTGTCCTATGCTGTTCCCATCTCCCAAAAAAAGTATCTTATGCTTTGGGTTCAGCTCCACTATTTAGCGAGGACGATGTAATAGAGGACAGTCAGCATCTAATGGGCAGCCAAGAATGTGAGGAGACATGCGTCCCTTGCTCCGCAAGGCGGCCAAGTAGTGATGCGGAGAGTGACGTGGGAGGGGTGTTTCTATTGTTCAGGGTCCTGAGGCAGTGACGTGCACACATCTTTTGATGATGATGAAGCCGATCGCAATTGGGAGCCGTGTGCAGAAGCCAGGGCTTCATCAGGAGAAGAGATTTGCTATTTGTCTATGAGACAGCAAGGCGGTAGCATGGTTGGCAATCAGCGTGGTGGTGGCAGTAGTGGAAATTCAGGAGCCAAACGTGCCAGGGGGAGACCACCTGCTTGGCAGCAAGCTACCATTCAGGGAGGTAGTGGAACAGGGGTTCCTGGAGACGGCGCCAATAGCAGTGAAATAGTGCGAACTGTGGGTGTGAAAATCAGCTACTCTGCGGTGTGGTTGTTCTTCATAAAGAATCCGGAGGACCATAGCGTAGTCACATGCAAAATCTGTGGGCAGAAAGTGAAGCGTGGCCAGGGTCCCAAATCTGGGCACCACGGCCCTGCGTCAACACATGATTCGCTACCATAAAGTGGCCTGGGATAACCGTGGCTCCGAGGTAGTGGTCCAGCCTACCGCATCACCCAGTGGCCGCTTCCTCCGTCATCCAGCCAAGGCTCCACCACCTCAGCCGAAGGGAGCATTGTGTCAAACCCTCCTTCTTGTGCTCCTGCTTCCTCCGCTCGTAGTCAGCCATTCCGCCAACAATCGATCGGCGAAGCCATGTCCAAAAGACAACAGTATGCGCCCACTCCTCCAACGGCGCAGAAGTTGAATGTGCTCCTGTCCAAGTTGCTGGTGTTGCAGTCCCTTTCTTTCCAACTGGTGGACTCTGCAGCTTTCAGGGAATTGATGGCTTGTGCCGAGCCGAGTTGGAGAGTCCCAAGCCGTCATTTCTTTGCGAAGAAGGCAGTACCAGCCCTGCATAAGTTGGTTCAAGAGAAGGTGGGCCAGTCCTTGAGCCTGTCGGTGTGTTCAAAAGTGAATGGCAGCGCCGACGTGTGGAGCTGTAACTACGGGCAGGGACAATACATGTCTTTTACGGCCCACTGGGTAAATGTTGTTCCTGCACAGCCACAACAGCAACTTGGACAGGTCACACCACTTCCTCCTCCACGCTCTCGCTCCCAGGCAGTTGGTTCTAATACAGTGTGCGCCTCCTCCTTCTCCCCCATGTCCTCGGCCTCCACTGCACATCCAAATCTCGGTAACACGTGTGTGGGGCACAGCGATGTCAAGCCGTCCTTCACATGGTTTGCCTTGGTGAACGGAGTCACACAGGGGAGGAACTGCTGAAGTTCATTAGGGAAGAAATCCGAGTATGGCTTACTCCACGAAATCTGGAAATGGGAACCATGGTGACCGACAATGGGAAGAACATTGTGGCCGCGCTGCGACAAGGAAGTGTGAACCATTCGCCCTGCATGGCACACGTGTTCAATCTGGTTGTCAAGAAGTTCATCAAGTCTTCACCCCATTTGCAAGACGTCCTGACAATGGCAAGGAAACTGTGCATGCACTTCAGCCACTCGTACACCGCCAAGCACACTTTGCTTGAGCTGCAGCGTCAGAACGGTATCCCACAACATAGTCTCATTTGTGACCTTGCCACACGTTGGAATTCCACCCTCCATATGTTGGACAGACTATATGAACAAAGAAAAGCCATCACGGATTTTTTGATGATACAAGCAGATAGGAGTACTCCCCTGTGTAATTTCAATGTGAACGAGTGGCAGCTCATACGTGACACCTGCCATTTGCTGAGGCCCTTTGAGGAAGCCACATTTTTTGTTAGTCATTCGAATTACGCCATGAACAACGTAATTCCACTCCTACATTTACTCCAAAAAATGATTGAAAACATGGCTGGTCACGGCAATGGAGATGTTGCGCCTACATCAGAAGGCTACATGAGTCCTGTGGGGGATGAACTGGAGGAGGATGATGAGGGGCAGAGCGGAGCACAGTTTACAGTGGATGAGATGGCCGGTGTTTCTGGTCATTGGACAGGAGAGGAGGAGCAGGAGCAACCAGAGGAGCTGGAGGGTTATTAAGAGGGAGGCGAGACAGAGGACCCAGACACACCATGGCAATATGCAGTGGAGATGGAAGCAGGTAGTCCCAGCGAGTCACTGTCACAAATGGCACAATGCATGCTGAATTGCTTGCGTAGTGACCCCGAATTGTCAAAATTCGTCAGCGCGATGACTTCTGTATCTCCACCTTATTAGACCTTCGCTACCGGCCCAGAATGGGGGCCTTTTTTACACCCACTGAGAGGGAGGACAAACTGACCTACTTCAGGGAGCTTCTACGTAGTCGGTTGGCCGATGGTCCATCCACTCGCAGGTTTGACTCGGGGGGCCTCTGCGCTCACCTTCCACTGCCACGGCTGCTGGGGAGGGGAGGGGTGGCAGGAGCAGTACCGGCTCAATCAGCAGCAGCCTGAGTCTACAGTCGCTGATGAGTAGCTTCCTTCAGCCGCATAGTGAAGCTACTCATCAGCAGCAACATACATAGTTAGTACGGTCGAAAAAAGACATATGTCGATCAAGTTCAACCAGGGAATTAAAGGGTAGGGGTGTGGCGTGATATTGGGGAAGGGATGGGATTTTATATTTCTTCATAAGCCTTAATGTTATTTTGTTGCAGGAATGTATCTAATCCTGTTTTGAAGCTGTTAATTTTTCCTTCTGTGACCAGTTCCTGAGGTAGACTGTTCCATAAGTTCACAGTTCTCATGGTAAAGAAGGCGTGTCGCCCCTTGAGACTAAACTTTTTCTTCTCCAGACGGAGGGAGTGCCCCCTCGTCCTTTGGGGGGGTTTAACCTAGAACAGTTTTTCTCCATATTTTTTGTATGGGCCATTTATATACTTATATACGTTTATCATAAACGTCTCTTCTCAAGACTAAACAATTGTAACTCCTTTAATCGCTCCTCATAGCTAAGATGTTCCATGCCCCATATTAGTTTAGTGAAAGGGAACCTTATATTGCAGATATGATTAAAACTTCACTTTTAATAGTAGCTAATAAAATAACCAAAAAAACACAAACAAACAAAACATCTAGTGCACAGAATATTTACGGACCGCCACCATTAATAAGAGATATCACTAGTAGAAGCTCAAATATCTGCTATTGGGCAGTCCTTGAATAATGAAGGAGTACTGTAGTCGTAGGGCTACTATGTATAAATAGTCACTAGATCACTACTGCTGATCTTCCTTCAACAAAGGTGCATGTTACCATAATTCATATGCATAAGGTGCGTATTCCAGCATTAATAGTGGTTGTCATAGTGCAGTAGTGACTCTGCTAGTCAGTATATCCTAGTGGTACAAGGCCTTGATAGCAGCATACATAGGCAGCAATAGATAGCACATATCTTAGCAGCATACCATCATAACACTCCGTTCCGCAGCAATTAGTATTGCATTTTCCAGCATAGCAGCAGAAATCCTGATAGCAGCGTCAACAAGCAGCAATAGATAGCACATATCTTAGCAGCATACCGTCATTGTACTCAATTCTGCAACAGTAGGTATTGCACTTTCCAACATAGCAGCAGAGATATATAGCAGCAGATTATAGAGTTGGCACCAAAGCGAAATTTATATCATTGCACTTAACCCTTCAGTTGTGCAGCAGTTATATATTGCACTTAATTCAGTAGCTGCAGATAACTTGCAGTAAGCAGCAGTACAAGCTATTGGTTCCAACATCCATCCATAGTCATTGCACTTAGCCCTATGTGCTGCAGCTGTCCTTCATCTAATCCAATAACTAATGCATTAATAAAGCAGCATAGTTACATATCTTAACATGTCCAGAGCAGGGGTCCTACGCGTTTCCTTTGCCATCAATCATCAGGGACCGGCGTCTTGGCTCTTTATTATAGTTTAATCCATGTGCTCATTTCTCTATGTGCGACTCTGGTGGCGGCCGTACACAGAATATCTCGTTCGCGCTGTTTTTTAAGCTAGTTAGCTCCTCCCCCTACATCACATGACTCCCTCAGTCTGGGTCATACGCGTCATAGACGCGCCCCTGACCCATCCCGAGGATCTGAGATATCACGCTGTAAAGGGAGGAGGTATGTGACGTCAGGTTGCGCTTCACGCCTCGTTCTGACTTGGGAAGCTATAGACACCAGTGGTTTGCGTTTCAGATCTCGATATTGATGCCGATCGGGACCGTCTTCTCAAACAGGTATATATTAACCATATGTGTACTTCAACACTCTAGTTCTTTGCAAGTGACATCTAGAGATATAATTTGTAACTAATTGCAAGACAATTGAGTATTAGTTAATTTGTTTTTCACATTTAAATTGTTGTTTTTATCCATGAGTGTCTGCTGCCCTCGTCATCTTAGTCTCAGTCAGCTATAATAGTTATTAATAAGCCTAGAGACAAGAAAGGGGAGGTGTTATATAAAACAGGCATATGAAATGAAGTCATTAAGCCCTTTTGGCTTGACAGTATCTAATCTAAAGGTTCATTCTGCCTCCCTCTGGAGGAGAGTTTTGTCCCAATTTCCTCCTCTGGGTGATAGTTACATAGTTACATAGTTAGTATGGTTGAAAAAAGACATACGTCCATCAAGTCCAACCAGGGGATTGAAGGGAAGGATGTAAGGGGATAAGGGAAAGGGATGTAGTTTTATAATTCTGCATAAGCATTAATGTTATTTTGTTCCAGGAATGTATCTAACCCTGCTTTAAAGCTGTTAATTGTTTCTGCTGTGACCAGTTCCTGAGGTAGACCGTTCCATAAATTCACAGTCCTCACGGTAAAGAAGGCGTGCCGCCCCTTTAGACTAAACCTTTTCTTCTCCAGACGGAGGGAGTGCCCCCTCGTCCTTTGGGGGGGTTTAACCTGGAACAGTTTTTCTCCATATTTTTTGTATGGGCCATTTATATACTTATATACGTTTATCATATCCCCCCTTAAACGTCTCTTCTCAAGACTAAACAATTGTAACTCCTTTAATCGCTCCTCATAGCTAAGATGTTCCATGCCCCATATTAGTTTAGTCGCGCGTCTCTGCACCCTTTCCAACTCCGCAGTGTCCCTTTTATGAACAGGCGACCAAAACTGAACAGCATATTCCAGGTGAGGCCGTACCAATGCTTTATAAAGGGGGAGTATTATGTCCCTGCCCCTCGAGTCCATGCCTCTTTTTATACATGACAATATCCTGCCGGCTTTGGAAGCAGCAGCCTGACATTGCATGCTATTTTGTAGTCTGTGATCTACAAGTACACCCAGATCCTTCTCTACCAGTGACTCTGCCAGTTTAATCCCCCCTAAGACATACGACGCATGCAGGTTATTAGTACCCAGATGCATAACTTTACATTTATCCACATTGAACCTCATTTGCCAAGTGGATGCCCAGACACTTAGTCTATCCAAGTCATCTTGTAACTTATGCACATCCTCTATAGACTGTACTGTGCTACAAAGCTTGGTGTCATCTGCAAAGATAGAAACAGAGCTGTTAATACCATCCTCTATATCATTGATAAATAAATTAAACAGCAGCGGGCCCAGTACTGAACCTTGGGGTACACCACTAATAACCGGGGACCAATCAGAGTACGAATCATTTACCACCACTCTCTGGGTACGATCTATGAGCCAGTGTTCAATCCAGTTACAAACTAAAGTTTCCAAGCCCAAGGACCTTAACTTACCTGTCAGATGTCTGTGAGGGACAGTATCAAATGCTTTGGCAAAATCCAGAAACACTATATCCACAGCCATTCCTCTGTCAAGGCTTCTACTCACCTCTTCATAAAAGCAAATTAGATTGGTTTGACAACTTCTATCCTTAGTAAACCCATGCTGGCTATCACTTATAATACTATTATCCCCTATGTATTCCTGTATGTAATCCCTTATAAGTCCTTCAAACAATTTACCCACAATGCACGTTAGACTTACCGGTCTATAATTGCCTGGCGAAGACCTAGAGCCCTTCTTGAAGATTGGTACCACATTAGCCTTGCGCCAGTCCCTTGGCACAATACCAGACACCAGAGAATCTCTAAATATCATGAACAAGGTACAGATATTACTGAACTTACCTCTCTAAGAACTCTTGGGTGTAGTCCATCCGGCCCTGGAGATTTGCTTACATTTACTTTACTTAACTTACCTTGTACCATCTCTACATTAAGCCAGTTCAATACATTATATGATGTGTTACCAGCACTGACCTGACCAATGTCAGCTCCTTCTTCCATAGTATATACAGAACTAAAGAACCCATTCAGTAGCTCCGCCTTCTCTTGATCGCCCGTGACAACCTCCCCATTATCATTATTAAGGGGTCCTACATGCTCTGTCCTTGGTTTTTTTGTATTTATATATCTAAAAAAATATTTAGGATTCGTTTTGCTTTCTTCGGCCACCTGTCTCTCATTTTGAATTTTTGCTGTTTTTATTACATTTTTACAGATTTTATTAAGCTCCTTGTACTGTTTAAATGTTATAGCTGACCCATCAGATTTGTATTTTTTGAAGGCTATTTTTTTGTTGTTTATTGCTCTTTTAACCTCATTTGTCAGCCATGTAGGATTTAGTTTTAATCGTTTATATTTGTTCCCCTTTGGTATATATTTAGCTGTATAGTTATTTAGAGTTGATTTAAAGATGTCCCATTTACCTTCTGTATCAGTATTTGAGAACACCTCCCCCCAGTCTATGTCCTGTAGTGCAGCCCTCAGCCCAGGGAAATTTGCCTTTTTAAAGTTATATGTTTTTGCTTTCCCCGTCTGTCTTTGTTTTCTACATTTTAAGTCAAAAGTAACTATATTGTGGTCGCTATTACCAAGGTTTTCCCGCACAGTTACATTACCAACCAGCTCTGCGTTGTTGGAAATGATCAGATCCAACAAGGCATCACTTCTTGTTGGGTCCTCCACAAACTGGCCCATAAAATTATCCTGCAATAAATTTAGGAATTTTCTCCCCTTTGTAGTTTTAGCCAACCCCCGGCCCCAATCTATATCTGGATAGTTAAAATCTCCCATTATTACCACTGTACCTGCCCGGGCGGCCCTCTCTATTTGTTTATACAGCCGACCTTCTATCTCTTCAGTGATATTAGGGGGTCTGTAAATTACACCAAATATTATTTTTTCAGTATTTCCCTCCTTTTGTAATTCTACCCACAGTGATTCCACCTCCTCAGAATCATCACACACTATGGCATCGTTCACATTGACTTTCATACCACTTCTTACATACAGACAGACTCCACCACCTTTTCTGTTCATTCTATCCTTGCGAAACAATGTAAACCCCTGCAGATTAACAGCCCAGTCATGCGAGGAGTCCAGCCATGTCTCAGTGACCCCAACTATATCAATATGTTCCTCCAGTATCAAGGCCTCAAGCTCCCCCATTTTATTTGCTAGGCTTCTGGCATTTGTGAACATACACTTTACATTTCCATTAAGTTTTACACATATAGTCTCACTAATGGGATTTTCAGAGTTATTGGGGTTAATGTCATTTTTTGAGTTATAAGGGCTAATTGTACTATTTAAGTTATTGGGGCTAATGGGATTTTTTGAGTTATTGGGTCTAACGTTATTATTTAAGTTATTGGGGCTAATGGGATTTTTTGCGTTATTGCGTCTAACGTTGTTATTTAAGTTATTGGGGCTAATGGTATTTTTTGAGTTAATGGGGCTTATTGTAGTTATTGAGTTATTGGGGCTAATGGAATTTTTTGAATTATTGGGATTACAATTTTTCGGGCTACATTTATTTTTACAGCTGGTTTGTAACGCATGAATCTCCTTATCCACTGTTCTTAACCTCCCCCCACAGGACTCCTCTCCACCCACCATTATGTCCTGACCCCTCTCTAACCTATCCATCCCACTGTCTGCTTTCTTTGCTTTATTATCCTCCCCCCACTCACCTAGTTTAAATACTCAGCCACCCCTTCCAGGATTCTCTCCCCCAGCACAGCAGACCCCCTTCCATTCAGGTGCAAATTATCCGTAGAATAGAGTTTGTACCCCAATGAAAAGTCAGCCCAGTGCTCTAAAAACCCAAACCCTTCCCCCTCACACCACGACTTAAGCCATGCATTTAACTCCCTAAGCTCCCGCTGTCTTTCCTGCGATGCGCATGGCACAGGAAGTATTCCAAAGAACACAACCTTAGAGGTCCTTCCCTTCAGCTTGGCACCTAGTTCCTTGTAATTATTCTTCAAGGACCTCCACCTACCATGTATTCTGTCGTTGGTTCCCACATGGACCACGACAGCTGGGTCATCCCCAGCCCCCCCTAGTAATTTGTCCACCCTTTCCACCACATGCCGAACCCTGGCACCAGGGAGACAGCAAACCATTCGGTTGAGGTGGTCTTGGCGACAAATTATTCTATCCGTCTTCCTGATTATAGAGTCCCCTACCACAACTAACTGTCTTGGCCTACCTGCGTTACCATCCCCCACACTACTAGTTGAGCTGTTCCCCCGGCTGTTAGGGAGACCAGTATCCACTAGGGTTGCCATCTCTGATACTGAGGCCCTCGCATCATCGCCCAACTTGGCAATTTTACTTGGGAGATCAGAAGCAGAAGTGACCTTCCTTTTCCTTGCCCCCTTTCCAGTCCCTCTAACTACATTAACCCAGCTCCCTACTTGGGCCTCCTGGCTAGTTTCTCCAACCTCCATTTCTGCCCCACTAACTGCTTGCTCTGTAAGATTGTCAATCGCCCTCAATGTTGCATTTTGCTCCTCTAGATCTCTAATACGAGCTTCCAGGTGGGCAACATGCTCACATTTGTCACAGCGGTATGCACCCTGAAGCTGCTGCTCCAGAGATGTATACATGTGGCACAATGTGCACTGAAGAAAACCTCCAATCCTGCTGTCCATATCCTTGGTGACAAACAGCTGTTATTAACTATTAAGAAAAACTACTTTTATCAAGGGAGTGTAATACTTACAGTTACAGTGGGTCCTGCTTACAACTCCTGCTTTCTAAACTTCTGCTTATAAAACTTCTCAAATGTAACACTTAATAATACCACACTTTAGAATACAGACCCAGCTTCAGCTAGACTCAGTCAGAGAGCCTCAGTAAGCCATTCACTTGATCTGACCGGTGACAGATAATTATGTGTCAGTCTATCCTTCAGATTTTGACCTCTCTGATAGATTATCTGAGGATTTTCCGACAGAATATCCGTCAACCTATCATCAGTTTTTAGAATATCACCATTAGAATCATAGTGACACCATTAGAATCATAGGGACCTATGATGACAAGTGGAGAGAGGTTCAGAACATCTTTAGATCTCACTGGGATATTCTAAAAACTGATGATAGGTTGACGGATATTCTGTCGGAAAATCCTCAGATAACCTATCGGAGAGGTCAAAATCTGAAGGATAGACTGACACATAGTTTTCTGTCACCGGTCAGATCAAGTGAATGGCTTACATCTAATATTAAAGGTACCTACCCATGTGGCAAATGTTCTGTTTGCCCATACATCAAGAAAAGTAAGACCTTCTCGAGTATTAGTGCTACACAGGAAATTGAAATGAGATCATTTGCCAATTGCAATACTAAGGGTGTCGTGTATATGCTTACATGTATGTGTCTAAAAAATTATATAGGTAAGACATTTAGACCCCTAAAGAAAAGAATTCAGGAACATGTGGGGGACATTATACACGCGAGGGACACCCCGGTAGGAAACCATTTTGCTACACACCATGATTGTAGCCCAGCCAATCTGAAGGTACAAGTGATAGATGTTGTCCCACAATCACCCAGAGGAGGAAATTGGGACAAAACTCTCCTCCGGAGGGAGGCAGAATGGACCATTAGATTAGATACTGTCAAGCCAAAAGGGCTTAATGACTTCATTTCATATGCCTGTTTTATATAACACCTCCCCTTTCTTGTCTCTAGGCTTATTAATAACTATTATAGCTGACTGAGACTAAGATGATGAGGGCAGCAGACACTCATGGATAAAAACAACAATTTAAATGTGAAAAACAAATTAACTAATACTCAATTGTCTTGCAATTAGTTACAAATTATATCTCTAGATGTCACTTACAAAGAACTAGAGTGTTGAAGTACACATATGGTTAATATATACCTGTTTGAGAAGACGGTCCCGATCGGCATCAATATCGAGATCTGAAACGCAAACCACTGGTGTCTATAGCTTCCCAAGTCAGAACGAGGCGTGAAGCGCAACCTGACGTCACATACCTCCTCCCTTTACAGCGTGATATCTCAGATCCTCGGGATGGGTCAGGGGCGCGTCTATGACGCGTATGACCCAGACTGAGGGAGTCATGTGATGTAGGGGGAGGAGCTAACTAGCTTAAAAAACAGCGCGAACGAGATATTCTGTGTACGGCCGCCACCAGAGTCGCACATAGAGAAATGAGCACATGGATTAAACTATAATAAAGAGCCAAGACGCCGGTCCCTGATGATTGATGGCAAAGGAAACGCGTAGGACCCCTGCTCTGGACATGTTAAGATATGTAACTATGCTGCTTTATTAATGCATTAGTTATTGGATTAGATGAAGGACAGCTGCAGCACATAGGGCTAAGTGCAATGACTATGGATGGATGTTGGAACCAATAGCTTGTACTGCTGCTTACTGCAAGTTATCTGCAGCTACTGAATTAAGTGCAATATATAACTGCTGCACAACTGAAGGGTTAAGTGCAATGATATAAATTTCGCTTTGGTGCCAACTCTATAATCTGCTGCTATATATCTCTGCTGCTATATATCTCTGCTGCTATGTTGGAAAGTGCAATACCTACTGTTGCAGAATTGAGTACAATGACAGTATGCTGCTTAGATATGTGCTATCTATTGCTGCTTGTTGACGCTGCTATCGGGATTTCTGCTGCTATGCTGGAAAGTGCAACACTAATTGCTGCAGAACGGAGTGTTATGATGGTATGCTGCTAAGATATGTGCTATCTATTGCTGCCTATGTATGCTGCTATCAAGGCCTTGTACCACTTGGATATACTGACTAGCAGAGTCACTACTGCACTATGACAACCACTATTAATGCTGGAATACGCACCTTATGCAAATGAATTATGGTAACATGCACCTTTGTTGAAGGAAGATCAGCAGTAGTGATCTAGTGACTATTTATACATAGTAGCCCTACGACTACAGTACTCCTTCATTTTTCAAGGACTGCCCTATAGCAGATATTGGAGCTTCTACTAGCGATATCTCTTCTTAATGGTGGCGGTCCGTAAATATTCTGTGCACTAGATGTTTTGTTTGTTTGTGTTTTTTTTGGTTATTTTATTAGCTACTATTAAAAGTGAAGTTTTAATCATATCTGCAATATAAGGTTCCCTTTCCCTATATTGAAATTTTTTTTTTGGGGAGACCTAAACCTTAGCTAGAAGCTATATCGAGTATACCCATATTAGTTTAGTTGCGCGTCTCTGCACCCTTTCCAGCTCCACAGTGTCCCTTTTATGGACAGGTGCCCAAAACTGAACAGCATATTCCAGGTGAGGCCGTACCAATGCTTTATAAAGGGGGAGTATTATGTCCCTGTCCCTCGAGTCCATGCCTCTTTTGATACATGACAATATCCTGCTGGCATTGGAAGCAGCAGCCTGACATTGCATGCTATTCTGTAGTCTGTGATCTACAAGTACACCCAGATCCTTCTCTACCAGTGACTCTGCCAGTTGAATCCCCCCTAAGACATACGACGCATGCAGGTTATTAGTACCCAGATGCTTTACATTTATCCACATTGAACCTCATTTGCCAAGTGGATGCCCAGACACTTACAAGTCACCTTGTAACCTATACACCTCCTCTATAGACTGTACCATGCTACAAAGCTTGGTGTCATCTGCAAAGATAGAAACAGAGCTGTTAATGCCATCCTCTATATCATTGATAAATAAATTAAACAACAGCGGTCCCAGTACAGAACCTTGGGGTACACCACTAATTACCGGGGACCAATCAGAGTACGAATCATTGACCGCCACTCTCTGGGTACGATCCATGAGCCAGTGTTCAATCCAGTTACAAACTAAAATTTCCAAACCCAAAGACCTTAACTTACCTGTCAGACGTCTATGAGGGACAGTATCAAATGCTTTAGCAAAATCCAGAAACACTATATCCACAGCCATTCCTCTGTCAAGGCTTCTACTCACCTCTTCATAAAAGCAAATTAGATTGGTTTGACAACTTCTATCCTTAGTAAACCCATGCTGGTTATCACTAATAATACAATTATCCCCTATGTATTCCTGTATGTAATCCCTTATAAGTACTTCAAACAATTTACCCACAATGCACGTTAAACTTACCGGTCTATAGTTTCCTGTCGAAGACCTAGAGCCCTTTTTGAAGATTGGCACCACATTCGCCCTTGGCACAATACCAGACACCAGTGAATCTCTAAATATCATGAACAGGGGTACAGATATTACTGAACTTGGTTCTCTAAGAACTCTTGGGTGCAATCCATCTGGCCCTGGAGATTTGCTTACATTTATATTACTTAACTTACCTTGTACCATCTCTACATTAAGCCAGTTCAGTACATTACATGATGTGTTACCAGCACTGACCTGTCCAATGTCAGCTCCTTCTTCTTCCCTAGTATATACAGAACTAAAGAACCCATTCAGTAGCTCCACGTTCTCTTTATCACCTGTGACAACCTCCCCATTATCATTATTAAGGGGTCCTACATACTCTGTCCTTGTTTTTTTTTTGCATTTATATATCTAAAAAAATATTTAGGATTAGTTTTGCTTTCTTTGGCCACCTGTCTCTCATTTAAAATTTTTGCTGTTTTTATTACATTTTTACAGATTTTATTAAGCCTCTTGTACTGTTTAAATGTTATAGCTGACCCATCAGATTTGCATTTTTTTTAAGGCTATTTTTTTGTTGTTTATCGCTCTTTTAACATCATTTGTCAGCCATGTAGGATTTAGTTTTAATCGTTTATATTTGTTCCCCTTTGGGATATATTTAGCTGTTTAGTTAAGAGTTGATTTAAAGATGTCGCATTTACTTTCTGTATCAGTATTTGAGAACACCTCCCCCCAGTCTATGATCTGTAGTGCAGCTCTCAGCCCAGGGAAGTTTGGCTTTTTAAAGTTATATGTTTTTGCCTTCCCCGCCAGTCTTTGTTTTCTACATTTTAAGTCAAGAGTAACTATATTGTGGTCGCTATTAGCAAGGTTTTCCCGCACAGTTACATTACCAACCAGCTCTGCGTTGTTGGAAATGATCAGATCCAACAAGGCATCACTTCTTGTTGGGTCCTCCATAAACTGGCCCATAAAATTATCCTGCAATAAATTTAGGAATTGTCGCCCCTTTGTAGTTTTAGCCAACCCCGGACCCCAATCTTTATCTGGATAGTTAAAATCTTCCATTATTACCACTGTACCTGCCCGGAACATACACTTTACATTTCCATCCTTTATGTTATTGGGGTTAATGGGATTCAAGGGTGTAAGTTTTATTTTCCTATGAAGCCTATTCCTATTAACTATTCTAACCCCTCCCTCCGCTCCACCTCCAGGTACATTTATAATTCCCACCTCTCTATCTACACTATCTTCCCCCTCTTTGCTGTAGGTTCCCTCCCCCCAAGTCCCTAGTTTAAACACTCCTCCACCCTTCTAGCCATCTTCTCCCCAAACAGGTGGACATGGAGCAGGACCTGAACCAGCACGTGGTGGCTTACCTCGACATGACCTAGCCAACAACCGTTGAAGATCTGCTGGACTTCTGGGCAGCCAAACTTGATTTATGGCAGCAATTAGCGGAGTTTGCCCTGGAAAAGCTGTCCTGCCCGGCCAGTAGTGTGCCATCAGAGCGGGTGTTTAGTGCGGCCGGGGCCATAGTCACCCCAAGTCATACTCATCTGTCCACTAAAAATGTGGAGAGACTGATGTTTGTCAAGATGAATCAGGGATGGATCAGCCAGGATTTCCAGCCACCAATGACAGATTGGTCTGAGTAGATTGACCATTTCTCCTACAACAACATTTTCTCTATTGTGGTTGGTTATGAAACCCTCTGGGGCAGACCTGGGCATTGTACAGCCCGCTTGCCACATACGGCCCTTTGATTGGCTCTGATCGGCCCGCGCTGATTGGGGGACAACTATGCTGCTTAATCTGGGGGACAACTTTGCTCCTAATCTGGGGGACATCTGTGCTGCCTAATCTGGGGGACAAGTATGCTCCTAATCTGGGGGACATCTATGCTGCCTACTCTGGGGGACAAGTATGCTCCTAATGTGGGGGACATCCATGCTGCCTGATCTGAGTGACATCTGTGCTGCCTAATCTGGGGGGACATCTATGCTGCCTAATCTGGGTGACATCTGTGCTGCCTAATCTGGGGGACAAGTATGCTCCTAATCTGGTGACATCTATGCTGCCTACTCTGGGGGACAACTATGCTCCTAATCTGGGGGACATCTATGCTGCCTAATCTGGGGGACAACTATGCTCCTAATCTGGGTGACATCTATGCTGCCTAATCTCGGGGACATCTATGCTGTCTAATCTGGGGGACAACTATGCTCCTAATATGGGGAAAACTGATGCTTCTGGCCTAGGGCCTATAATTTTTTGATGTTTAGCAGTAGCTAAATACATGCTTAATGCAAATGTCAACATTGATCTTTAAATGTAAGGGGTTATGAAACCCTCTTGGGTACTGCGAATGACTGCTCCAGACTCATTCTGTGTCTTTCACAAACTACTTGCCTCCCTGGTGCCTCAGTCCTTGGGCCTATAATTTTTTGAAGTTTAGCAGTAGCTAAATACATGCTTAATGCAAATTTCAACAATGATCGTTAAATTCTCGGCGCTCTGCCAGGGCCTTCTCCTACCCCGCCTGGGCCAATCCGAGGACCTCACTAACCAACTCACTAACTAATCCAATCGCTTATAGCGACGGGCGGTGTGTACAAAGGGCAGGGACTAAATCAACACCAGCTTATGACCCTCACTTACTGGTAATTCCTCGTTTTAAGGTTAAAGAATTGCAATCCCTATCAAGAACTGGCTTCAGCATGCAACACGCACCTGTCCTTGAAAGATAGAGACACGCTAATCCGTTCAGTGGAGCGCTAGTGCGGCCCAGGACATCTGAGGCCATAACACACCTGTTATTGCTCGATCTCGCAATTGATCGGGCAAGGTAAGGGGTTATTAAAGCCTCTTGGGTACTGCTGAGGCCTACTCCTGACTGCTCCTGGTGCATGGGGTAATTAAACACTCTTGGGTAGTGTTTTTTTATTTATTTACTGATAATTTTATCGGTAATAAAATTGAATTTTCCAGAATGCTAATCGTTACACAACGGAACTCTTGTTGCGTGTGATTTTTTAATGAAAAAAAATAAATAAATATGGACAGGGATTAACTCTGCTTCATCCTTTTGGGCGAAAAAGTCCTTTGGTGATCTGATCTTTTAGAGACAGATGCGCTTACACACATATTGAATTAGTATTTGTAAAAAAAATTAAAACATTGTGTGGTTTATTATTTTTGAGAAGAATGTCTTTGGGTGGTCCACCGTCCTGCATTATAGAGTCTTGTGAACTGTTGGATATGCGCTTGTTCTTACACAAAGGTATTTCTGTAAAAAATTTCAAAAATTTTGTTGTTTTTTGGGAGGGGATTGTGAAGCCCGGGTGTGTACTGGTGCATCAGCCAACTCCAGGCGGTGTCCTTCCGGCAATATATGGGTTCCTGATGCCGCAGAGGTGGGGCCTGGGTCTGGAAATTTCAAATTTTTGGATAGTGGGTGCTACCTATGAGAAATCTTTGTCAAAAATGTCATATATTGTGTTGTTTTTTTTTTTGGGGGGGGGGGGGGGATTGTGAAGCCCTGGTGTGTAGTGTACTAGTGCATCAGCCAACTACACGCTGTGCCATTCAGCCACTAAATGGTCTCCTCTTGCTGCCAACATGTCCACGCTGTGTCATTCAGCCACTATATGGTGTCCTCATGCTGCCAACACCTCCATGCTGTGCCATTTAGCCACTATATGGTGTCCTCATGCTGCCAACACCTCCACGCTGTGCCATTCAGCCACTATATGGTGTCCTCATGCTGCCAACACCTCCACGCTGTGCCATTCAGCCACTATATGGTGTCCTCATGCTGCCAACACCTCCACACTGTGCCATTCAGCCACTATATGGTGTCCTCATGCTGCCAACACCTCCACCCTGTGCCATTCAGCCACTATATGGTGTCCTTATGCTGCCAACACCTCCACGCTGTGCCATTCAGCCACCATATGGTGTCCTCATGCTGCCAACACCTCCACGCTGTGCCATTCAGCCACTATATGGTGTCCTCATGCTGCCAACACCTCCACGCTGTGCCATTCAGCCACTATATGGTGTCCTCATGCTGCCAACACCTCCACGCTGTGCCATTAATCCACTATATAGTGTCCTCATGCTGCCAACACCTCCACACTGTGCCATTCAGCCACTATATGGTGTCCTCATGCTGCCAACACCTCCACCCTGTGCCATTCAGCCACTATATGGTGTCCTTATGCTGCCAACACCTCCACGCTGTGCCATTCAGCCACCATATGGTGTCCTCATGCTGCCAACACCTCTACGCTATGTCATTCAGTCACTATATGGTCTCCTGACACTGATTCCACCACCAGGCTCTGTCATTGTGCTGCTGTGCGGCAGTGATTCTAAAAGCGATGCCGGTAATCTGCATGTTATTCTGAATAACAGTATTATTTCACTACCCCAGCACACTCCATATGCATTTTAGGACACAGCAAAGTGTTCTATACCCCCATAGAGGCTGTATGTAGGCTAGAAATAGCCTTTTTTAATATTGATTCGCCGCAAACAAATTCGGATCGAAACGAACTTTTCGGGAAAATTCGGCGAATCGGCCGAATCGAATTTTTGAAAACTTCGCTCATCTCTAAATGCTACCATGACAAAATTTTTATTCCCAGACCCAGTCCCAGCAGCATCAGTAAACATATATTGCCTGAATGGAACAGCCTGGAGTTGGCTGAAGCATTAGGAGACCATATAGTGTCTGAATGACACAGCCTGGAGTTGGTGGCAGATGAGGAGACAATAGGGCCTCACAATCTCTAACAATAAAATATTAATTTTGAAATTTCAATTGAAGATGTATGGTACCTAGTGCTACCAGGAACATATATAGGTAATGTCCTAGGCTAAGCAGAATCACTAAAGCATGTAGTTGCTATATGACACACACAGGAGCAGGCAGCAGCATGAGTACACAAGAGGGATTCACAACCCCTAACATTAAAAGGTGAATGTTGAAATCTCTATTGAAGAGGCATGTTAGCTAGTGCTACTATCCAAAAATGTAAGGCCCAATCCCAGCAGCATCAGTAAGCCAAGTCGTTTCTGAAACACAAAGTCAGGAGCAGGCATCAGCAGTACACCAGTGGGTTTCATAACCCCTTACATTGAAAGAACAATGTTCAAATCTTAATTAACCCCTTAACGACCAAGGATGTATATTTATGTCCTTGGCCAGCTCCCGCGATATAACGCGGGGTTATCTGAAGCCAGGCATGTATCTGAAGCCAGGACCCGGGGCTAATAGCGCGCGGCAGCAATCGCGGTGCCGCACACTATTAACCCTTTAGACGTGGCGTTCAAAGTTGAACGCTGTGTCTAAAACGAACGTGAAAGCTGCCCAGCTGCTCAGTGGGGCTGATCGGGACCACTGCAGTGAAAATGCGGTGTCCCGATCAGCTGGGACACGAGCGGAGGTCCTCTTACCTGCCTCCGGTGTGTCCTTTCGGCGATTGATTGCTCCAAGCCTGAGATGCAGGCTTGAGCAATCGACCGCCGATAACACTGATCACTGCAAAGCTATGGCTTTGCAGTGAACACTGCTGGCAATCAGTGTGTGCAGTGATATGGATCCCTATGGGAGCTATAACACTGCAAAAAAAAAGTGTAAAAATAAAAGTTAACAAATGTGATTTAACCCTTTCCTTAAAGGGGTTCTCCGGTGCTTACACATCTTATCCCCTATCCAAAGGATAGGGGATAAGATGCCTGATCGAGGGTGTCCCGCAGCTGGGGACGCCCGTGATCATGCACGCGGCACCCTGTTTGTAATCAGTCCCCGGAGCGTATTCGTTCCGGGTCTGATTACAGGGCGACTACAGGGCCGGCGGCGTGTGACGTCATGCCTCCGCCCCCGTGTGACGTCACGCTCCGCCCCTCAATACAAGCCTACGGGAGGGGGTGAATACGCTCCGGGGACTGATTACAAACGGGGTGCCGCGTGCATGATCACGGGCGTCCCCAGCTGCGGGACTCCCGCGATCAGGCATCTTATCCCCTATCCTTTGAATAGGGGATAAGATGTGTAAGCACTGGAAAACCCTTTTAATAAAAGTTCAAATCACCCCCCTTTTCCCATAAAAAAATAACACCATGTAAATATAAATAAATCTAAGCATATGTTGTATCGCCGCGTGTGTAAATGTCCAAACTATAAAAATATATCATTAATTAAACCACACGGTCAATGGCGTACGCGCAAAAAATGCAAAAGTCCAAAATAACGTATTTTTGGTAGCTTTTTGTATCATGAAAAGTGAATAAAAGTGATCAAAAAGTCCGATCAATACGAAAATGGTACCGCTAAAAATGTCAGATCACAGCGCAAAAAATGAGCCCCATATGCAGAAAAATTAAAAAGTTATAGGGGTCAGAAGATGACAATTTTAAACCTATAAATTTCCGTGCATGTAGTTATGATTTTTTCCAGAAGTACGACAAAATCAAACCGATATAAGTAGGGTATCATTTTAATCATATGAACCTACAGAATAAATATCAGGTGTAATTTTTACTGAAAAATGTACTGCATAGAAACGGAAGCCCCCAAAATTTACAAAATGGCGTTTTTTCTTCAATTTCGTCGCACAATGATTTTTGTTTTTCAGTAGATTTTTGGGTAAAATGACTGATGTCACTGCAAAGTAGAATTGGTGGCGCAAAAAATAAGCCATCATATGGATTTTTAGGTGCAAAATTGAAAGGGTTATGATTTTTAAAAGATGAGGAGGAAAAAAACAAAAGTGCAAAAACCGAAAAACCCTCAGTCCTTAAGGGGTTAAGCATGTATTTAGCTAGTGCTAAACATCTATGAATTTAAGGCCCAAGCCCAGAAACATCAGTAAGCCAAGTAGTTCCTGAAAAACACAGTCAGGAGCAGGCATCAGCAGTACACCGAGGGTTTCATCTCTTGTGACTTTTAATTATATGAAATAAATTGTTCTTTTATCGACACTCATTACCTTTTCTGATATATGTTACTTTGCCTGTGGGGTTCATATCTTAGGTTGTGTGGACCTTATACTAATTACCACTGCATGATTGTCTTTGATTTATAATTGGTATGGCAGGGTTTGCAACTGGGGCTCTAAATTTTGATGAGTGGCTGACTGAGGCCAAAGAAATTTTTTCCGAAAAACCATATTCTCAGGCTAAACCGGCACCTTCTTTAAGGGCTGCGTTTAGAGAACTAACACACTGTCACAAGCAATTTGCACTTTCCTTCTGGGAGGTCCAGTGTTTTGATAACTACATTAAAAACAAAATAGTTTCTAGAGGACTCAGAGTCCCCATTCTGCCAGCACATAGATTGCATTCCTCAGGGTTTCTAAAAAAAAGTGGGAGAAGGCGGCAACCATCTGCTCTCTTAGTTTTTTGAATATCCTTTTGGAAGAGAAAAATAACAATTTAGAACTTGCAGAAAAGAGACTTGGAGAGCAGAGGGAAGTGGTACTTAAATTTAAGGGGGATCCGGAGTTCAATGCTAAAGAAATCCAACTTAAAAATAACATACATAGATTTAATTTTTATTTGAAAGATCGTAAACATTCACAATTTGTGAGGGACCTCCAGGATTTCTGGGAAAACCGGGCCTATTCTGTCCTGTCTAAACCCTCAAGTCAAAAAGAATCTGAGACCGATATTACTATACAGATTACTCAGACACTGATCGCTCTACGGGACAATCAGACAGACGCGGTAATAATAGGGGACAGCGGGGTAGGGGTTCCAGATATCGAAGGGGACAAAGAGATCGAGCCCCTCAAAATACTAACATACTTCCACCATGTGGACCTTCCTCCTCTACTTCATTGGGCTCTGCCTCTTTTCTAGGGACAGAACAAAAGGACTCATTACGCAACCAGTTACGCCACTGACAGGATCAGCCTCGGTACCGTTAGAACAGATTGATTCCAATCGTATTAAATCTATCACGTTTCCCTTTAACTAGGGATGAGGAAAGGGTCTTAAATAAAGGACTCTCTTTTGCACCAACTACCCCCTTTGATAATTTTTCCTGGGTCGAGGGTCTCAACTTGTTCCTGCGCAGGTTACGGTGGCACAAATTTAATAAAATAAAAGACAGGAGGGAGGCATTTCAGCATGGCATCCCTTCGGAGGACCTGCAGCCCATTAGGGAACTCTCCTCTCTCCTGAAGTCAAATATTAGACCCAGGGGGAGGGGCCGTTCATGGATTGTGGGCTAAAAAGAAAGTTGTTCCCACCTTTAAATGAAGTATCCTGCATTGAGGTTTTTGCCAACTTAGTCACAAGAGATCTTGCATCCATTACATATACTCAAAATTCCTCACCCTTTAATTGTACCAGACGGGAAAGGAAGGCGTTGAGATCCTTGGCCCAGAATCAGGAGCTTATTATTAAGAGCTTGGATAAGGGGGGGGGGGCAATGTTGGATTGATGGACCGTGAGGCTTATCTTAAGATGTGTTATAGATTATTAAATGACACAGACTTATGAGGTTCTTAGTTCTGATCCCACTAAAAAGTACAGCAGGGAACTATTGCAAATACTGGACCAGGATAAAATTAACCGTATAATTGATGAACGTGAAAAAAATGTCTTAACTCTCAGTGCCCTCAACTTTCTGCGCACTCCCCAAAATCCACAATGGGCTTTCGCCCCTAAAAGGGAGACCGATCGTGGCAGGCATTGGCAGCACATGCCAGAATATCGGCATATATATTGACAAATTTCTACGTGACTTTGTGATAGCGCTCCTGTCTTATAATCGGGACACCATGGATTTATTAAATAAATTAGATGGGGTCATTGTTGAACCTGATACCATACTCGCGAGTATAGACGTGGAAGCGCTATATTCATCTATACCCCATGAGGTGGGTATGAGGGCTGTCGCTTATTTTCTCTCTACTCGGGGCTCGTTTATGCAGACACATAACCAATTTGTACTTGACCTGCTTTATTTCACACTAACCCATAACTTCTTCTTATTCAATGGAAGTACTACCACCAACTCAGGGGCACAACTATGGGGAGCCCTTGTGTCCCCACATACGCTAATCTGGTCCTGGGTTAGTGGGAGGCTACCATCACCTTCCAAGATGACAGGGAACATCTGACTGCCATTTCCTGGTCCCGTTTCATGGATGACATTTTCATTCTGTGGACGGCTACGCAGGCACAATTTGATCTACTACTGACATCTTTGAACCATAATCATGTTGTGTTATATTTTATGTGTGAAACAGGCCTAGCATTTTTGGATGTGTTTATCTCCAAAGGTGTGGGTGGTATTCTTAACACTACGATTTATCAGAAAGCTACATCTACAAACAGTCTCCTAAGGTGGGAGAGCCGCCACCCGGGTCCCCTCAAGCGGGGGATACCCAGCTGGCAGTAACTCCGCCTTAGGAGGAATTGCTCAGACATCTGTGATTTTCTAAAAAAACAGGCATCAAATCTTAGACATAGATTCAGAGAGCGAGGTTATGCTGATGGCGTTCTCAAGCCGACTTATCAGAAAGCATTACAGACCCCCCAAGAATCACTACTTACACCTAGAATGAGCGACAGCCCATCAGGCTCATAGGGACTTTCGACAGCAAGGCTCCACAGGCACAACAGATCATTGAGCAACATTGGAATATTTTGAGTCTTGATCCTGATTTAACTGATGCAGTAACTGAAATACCCTTGATCACTTATCGGAGGGGACGTAATCTCTCAGATGCTTTGACCCATAGTTTTTTAACACCATTAACTAATAGAAGGGAAACCTGGTTAAACCGCACCCCTATACTGGGGTGTTTTCCATGCGGCCACTGCCGAGCATGTGGCAAAGTGGAAAAAACAAGAACACTGTTGCACTTTGGCACCAATAAAATATATCCGATTAAAAACTTTAAGTGTACCACCAAATCGGTTATATATGTTGCCACATGCCCATGTAACAAACAATATGTGGGTAAAACATTTAGAGAATTACGTAAAAGAATTTTGGAACACTTGGGTGATGTCAGAAATAACAGAAACACACCAGTGGCTAACCAAATGAGAGAACGTCATGGTGGAGATTCCAGGGGTTTGAGATTCGTGGGGGTCCAGAAAGTAACTCCAGCACCACATGTAGGTGATTTGAATAAAATCCTTCTGCAACATGAGTGCAGATGGATCTTTAATTTGAAAACCATCACACCACTTGGACTCAATGAACAACTACATTTTTCACCCTTTATTTGATTCGTTTGGCATATCTGCAAAATTAGGATTTTCATATGCAACAGCTAATTATTGGATTGGTGACCCAAGGTGGAGTGAGGTAGTGAGGGAAGATCCCAGTGGATCATTGCATATAGTACCACCTCTTTAGAGGTAGGGAATGTAGGGTGTATCAGGAGGTTCCTGTCCCCGGTACCGTCCTTCTTAGGATGTCCATGCTGCTTAGATCCTAGGGTCACAGATTAGGCTGTTACAGGGCCAGGATAGCCCCCTAGGCCTCGGCTTAATTCTCCCTCCCCCTTTTGTCTGGTAGGTCTCCCTTGGTCACCAGTCCTATTTTGTTATTATAATGAAAAATATTTTCAGTATATAGTAATTTGTTATACTGCTATATTTAATTTAGCTGTCTAACATGGTTGGTAATCTTTTTTTTCATCTCCATACATAATGTTCTCTCATTTAGTGTTATGAGTTGCATTGCCTCATAATAAACTTCATTTTGGACTCCTTTTCTATTTGTATGAGCCTCCTCTTGTGTGCCAAATAGAGCTATTGTGGGGTTTGTTCACGCGGGAGCCTCCCAGTACATAACTGTTTTCTGCTGGGATGCTCCAGCAATGCATTGGTTAACCTTCATTTAATGCTGCCACTATAATCAGTAGTGATCTTTAGTATCTACCAGTGGCCCTTACTGTCTTAATTCATAACATTTATGTGCTAGTAAATGATAAGTTCATATACTTGAACATTTTTGCCCTTGCCTTGCCAGAAACCAAGATGGCGATTCTGCCCTCTTTGTTTAGCACTCCGACTTCCGCTCAGCACATCTCTGTAACTGAGTGCTATGACACTTGGATAGCGGTCCTGCCCCCTCCTCTGACATTGGGGAGGTGAGCGGACTGGATGCTGATAAAACCGGAAGTGGGATGATGTGCATTAGGCACCGGCTTCACCACGAGCCGCACTCACACGCAGGGAGATCCTCCCACCTTCCTGCCACTGCAAGACCATCTTTATTACTACTGCTGGGTGCAAGTTGTAAGTATACATTGGAGCGGTCATTTCAGTTGTACGTAACAATATATCTGCTATATGACCTCGCCATTCTCTTTTCAGGGCTATTTTCCACATAAACTTTGTGAGTATGATGCTCTATTACTATGAGAGATAACAGCTTCTGGAGGTATAAGGTAATTTATTATCTTTTCTGTCACCTTTTTGTTGCAGGAGCTGATTCAACAAACGGGCCTATGTGGAACAACAACTACTGCATAGGGCTATTGAGCCCATCTACAGGAATTCTTACCTTTATTATTACTATTAAATTATGTGATATAGGTTCCCCTGAGGATGTTATCTAGCACGTAGGACAGAAATGCGTTGGGAACAAACTTTGGGAACGCATTTTTGTATATGCTGATGTATGCTCTTTGTATAGTAAAGTGCATCAGTAATATATGCGGGTAAATATCTATTATGATGGTACCCACATGATTTATGTATATGCCCGCATACCTATCAGGAGTGTATACATTGATATATCAGCAAGAAAGTAGAATGAATGAACAGCACTCACCAAGGACAGTGTGACTTCATCTTTTATTGTACGATGTCCATAAAAACATGTCGAACTGAAATAAAAAGGATGGAGAAGCGCTCCACTGTGAAGGACAATAGACAAAAGAAGGTGAGCCCCTGATAATAGAGAGACTCACCAGATGATGTTGTGCTATAGAGGCACAACGCTCTAGCAGCCATGTAATCATTTCGGATGGTTGGGATGGAGACTCCACCTGTATATCCACCTAGGACTGCAGCTTATCCCGCCCTTGGCTAGGCATAGGGAACATGAAGTGGAAAATGTGCACTTTTTGTGGTGCATAGGTAATAGGGATATTACAGCGCTGTCCACAACCAAGGTATAAGATGAAAGTATTTATTACATGTAACGCGTTTCAAGGACGCTCCGTCCTCTTCCTCAGACACCACTTCATAAAACCATGTCGGGCGGCGTGCAGCCGCTGTAGGTGAGAGATGCTAAGCACCAGAGCGTGCTGACCGGTGACAGCTGTTTCCGAAAGGAAGGAAACAGCTGTCACCGATAGAGATGAGCGAACTTTTCAAAAATTTGATTCGGCCGATTCGCCGAATTTTCCCGAAAAGTTTGTTTCGATCCGAATTTGCTTGCGGCGAATCAATATTAAAAAAGGCTATTTCTAGCCTACATACAGCCTCTATAGGGGTATAAAACACTTTGCTGTGTCCTAAAATGCATATGGAGTGTGCTGGGGTAGTGAAATAATACTGTTATTCAGAATAGTATGCAGATTACCGGCATCGCTCTTAGAATCACTGCCGCACAGCAGCACAATGACAGAGCCTGGTGGTGGCATCAGTGTCAGGAGACCATATAGTGACTGAATGACATGGCGTGGAGGTGTTGGCAGCATGAGGACACCATATGGTGGCTGAATGGCACAGCGTGGAGGTGTTGGCAGCATGAGGACACCATATAGTGGCTGAATGGCACAGCGTGGAGGTGTTGGCAGCATGAGGACACCATATAGTGGCTGAATGGCACAGCGTGGAGGTGTTGGAAGCATGAGGACACCATATAGTGGCTGAATGGCACAGCATGGAGGTGTTGGCAGCATGAGGACACCATATAGTGGCTGAATGGCACAGTGTGGAGGTATTGGCAGCATGAGGACACCATATTGTGGCTGAATGGCACATTGTGGAGGTGTTGGCAGCATGAGGACACCATATAGTGGCTGAATGGCACAGCAAGGAGGTGTTGGCGGCATGAGGACACCATATAGTGGCTGAATGACACAGCGTGGACATGTTGGCATCAAGAGGAGACCATTTAGTGGCTGAATGGCACAGCATGGAGTTGGCTGATGCACTAGTACACTACACACCAGGGCTTCACAATCCCCCCCCCCCCCCAAAAAAAAAAAACACAATATATGACATTTTTGACAAATATTTCTCATAGGTAGCACCCGCTATCCAAAAATTAGAAATTTCCAGACCCAGGCCCCACCTCTGCGGCATCAGGAACCCATATATTGCCTGAAGGACACAGCCTAGAGTTGGCTGATGCACCAGTACACACCCGGGCTTCACAATCCCCTCCAAAAAAACAACAACATTTTAGATTTTTTTTAAAGAAATACCTTTGTGTAAGAACAAGCGCATATCCAACAGTTCACAAGACTCTATAATGCAGGACGGTGGACCACCCAAAGACATTCTTCTCAAAAATAATAAACCACACAATGTTTAAATTATTTTTGCAAAAACGAATTCAATATGTGTGTAAGCGCATCTGTCTCCAAAAGATCAGATCACCAAAGGACTTTTTTCGTCCAAAATGATGAAGCAGAGTTAATCCCTGTCCGTATTTATTTATTTTTTTAATTTTCATTAAAAAATCACACGCAACAAGCGTTCCGTTGTGTAACAATTAGCATTCTGGAAAAATTTATTTTATTACTGATAAAATTATCAGTAAATAAAAAAAAAAACACTACCCAAGAGTGTTTAATTACACCATACATTACACCAGGAGCAGTCAGGAGTAGGCCTCAGCAGTACCCAAGAGGCTTTAATAACCCCCTACCTTTGCACGATCAATTGCGAGATCGAGCAATACAAGGTGTGTTATGCCCTCAGATTTCCGAGGCCGCAGGCGCGCTCCACTGAACGGATTAGCGTGTCTCTATCTTTCCTCGACCGGTGCGGTAACCTGCTAACTCCCGGAAAGGTAAGCTGTCACGAAGCAGGTGGTCTCCCCCTGGCACGATTGGCTCCAGAATTTCCACTACTGCCACACCACGCTGACTACCAACCGTGCTACCGCCTTGCTGACTCAAGGGCAACCTGCAACTCTCTTCTCCCGATGATGAACCCCCCTTCTCCTGAGATCAAGCAATAACAGGTGTGTTATGCCCTCAGATGTCCGGGGCAGCAGGCGCGCACCACTGAACGGATTAGGGTGTGTCCATCTTTTTGGTAGCACCTGCAATCCAAAAATGTTTAATTCCCAGGCCCCACCTCTGCGGCATCAGGAACCCATAGATTGCCTGAAAGACACAGCCTGGAGATGGCTGATGCATGAGTACACACCCGGGCTTCACAATCCACCCCAAAAAAACGCAAAATTTTATTGAAATTGTCTGACAAAATACCTGTTTTTTAAAAACAAGCGCATATACAGCAGTTCAGAAGACTCTATAATGCAGGACGGTGGACCACCAAAAGACATTCTTCTCAAAAATAATAAACCACACAATGTTTGAAATTTGGTTAAAAAAATTATTACATGTGTGTAAGCGCATTTGTCTCCAAAAGATCAGATCACAAAAGGATTCTAATTGCCAAAAATGATTAAGCAAAGGTAATCCCTCTCCATATATATATATATTTTTTCATTAAAAAATGACACGCAACAAGCGTTCCGTTGTGTAACGGTTAGCACTCTGCAAAATTCAATTTTATCACTGATAAAATTATCAGTAAATTTAACAATAACACTACCCAAGAGTGTTTAATTACCCCATACATTGCACCAGGAGCAGTCAGGAGTAGGCCTCAGCAGTACCCAAGAGGCTTTAATAACCCCTTACCTTGCCCGATCAATTGCGAGATCAAGCAATAACAGGTGTGTTATGGCCTCAGATGTCCTGGGCCGCACTAGCGCTCCACTGAACGGATTAGCGTGTCTCTATCTTTCAAGGACAGTGTTGCACGCTGAAACCAGTTCGTGATAGGGATCTGGGATTGCAATTATTTAACCTTAAAACAAGGAATTACCAGTAAGTGAGGGTCATAAGCTGGCGTTGATTAAATCCCTGCCCTTTGTACACACTGCCTGTCACTATAAGTGATTAGATTAGTAAGTGAGTTGGTTAGTGAGGTCCTCGGATCGGCCCAGGCTGGGTAGGAGAAGGCCCTCGCAGATCGCAGAGAATTTAACGATCATTGTTGAAATTTGCATTAAGCATGTATTTAGCTACTGCTAAACATCCAAAAATTTAAGGCCAGAGGCCAGAGGCACCAGGGAGGCAAGTAGTTCCTGAAAGACACAGAATGAGTCTGGATCATGCATTTGCAGTACCCAAGAGGTTTTCATAACCTCTTACATTTAAAGATCAATGTTTACATTTTCATTAAGCATGTATTTAGCTACTGCTAAACTTCAAAAAATTATAGGCCCAAGGCCTGAGGCACCAGGGAGGCAAGTAGTTTGTGAAAGACACAGAATGAGTCTGGAGCAGTCATTCGCAGTACCCAAGAGGGTTTCATAACCCCTTACATTTAAAGATCAATGTTGACATTTGCATTAAGCATGTATTTAGCTACTGCTAAACTTCAAAAAATTATAGGCCCAAGGCCAGAAGCATCAGTTTCCCCCATATTAGGAGCATAGTTGTCAACCAGATTAGACAGCATAGATGTCACCCAGATTAGGCAGCATACATGTCCCCCAGATTAGGAGCATATTTGTCCCCCAGATAAGGAGCATAGATGTCCCCCAGATAAGGCAGCATAGATATCCCCAGATTAGGAGCATACCTGTCCCCCAGAGTAGGCAGCATAGAAGTCCCCCAGATTAGGCAGCATAAATGTCCCCCAGTTTAGGAGCATACTTGTCCCCCAGAGTAGGCAGCATAGATGTCCCCCAGATTAGGAGCATACTTGTCCCCCAGATTAGGCAGCATCGATGTCCAACAGATTAGGAGTTTAGTTGTACCCTAGATTAGGAGCATAGTTGTCCCCCAGATAAGGATCATAGTTGTCCCCCAGATTAGGCAGCATAGATGTCACCCAGATTAGGCAGCATAGATGTCCCCCAGATTAGGCAGCATAGATGTCCCCCAGATTAGGAGCATATTTGTCCCCCAGATTAGGCAGCATAGATGTCCCCCAGATTAGGCAGCATAGATGTCCCCCACATTAGGAGCATACTTGTCCCCCAGAGTAGGCAGCATAGATGTCCCCCAAATTAGGAGCATACTTGTCCCCCAGATTAGGCAGCATAGATGTCCACCAGATTAGGATCTTAGTTGTCCCCCAGATTAGGAGCATAGTTGTCCCCCAAATAAGGAGCATAGTTGTCCCCCAGATTAGGCAGCACAGATGTCACCCAGATTAGGCAGCATAGATGTCCCCCAGATTAGGAGCATACTTGTCCCCCAGAGTAGGCAGCATTGATGTCCCCCAGATTAGGAGCATACTTGTCCCCCAGATTAGGCAGCATAGATGTCCACCAGATTAGGAGTTTAGTTGTCCCCCAGATTAGGAGCATAATTGTCCTCCAGATAAGGAGCATAGTTGTCCCCCAGATTATGCAGCATAGATGTAACCCAGATTAGGCAGCATAGATGTCCCCCAGATTAGGCAGCATAGATGTCCCCCAGATTAGGATTTTAGTTGTCCCCCAGATTAGGAGCATAGTTGTCCCCCAAATAAGGAGCATAGTTGTCCCCCAGATTAGGCAGCACAGATGTCACCCAGATTAGGCAGCATAGATGTCCCCCATATTAGGAGCATACTTGTCCCCCAGAGTAGGCAGCATTGATGTCCCCCAGATTAGGAGCATACTTGTCCCCCAGATTAGGCAGCATAGATGTCACCCAGATTAGGCAGCATAGATGTCCCCCAGATTAGGCAGCATAAATGTCCCCCAGATTAGGAGCATACTTGTCCCCCAGATTAGGCAGCATAGATGTCCACCAGATTAGGATCTTAGTTGTCCCCCAGATTAGGAGCATAGTTGTCCCCCAAATAAGGAGCATAGTTGTCCCCCAGATTAGGCAGCACAGATGTCACCCAGATTAGGCAGCATAGATGTCCCCCAGATTAGGAGCATACTTGTCCCCCAGAGTAGGCAGCATTGATGTCCCCCAGATTAGGAGCATACTTGTCCCCCAGATTAGGCAGCATAGATGTCCACCAGATTAGGAGTTTAGTTGTCCCCCAGATTAGGAGCATAATTGTCCTCCAGATAAGGAGCATAGTTGTCCCCCAGATTAGGCAGCATAGATGTAACCCAGATTAGGCAGCATAGATGTCCCCCAGATTAGGCAGCATAGATGTCCCCCAGATTAGGATCTTAGTTGTCCCCCAGATTAGGAGCATAGTTGTCCCCCAAATAAGGAGCATAGTTGTCCCCCAGATTAGGCAGCACAGATGTCACCCAGATTAGGCAGCATAGATGTCCCCCAGATTAGGAGCATACTTGTCCCCCAGAGTAGGCAGCATTGATGTCCCCCAGATTAGGAGCATACTTGTCCCCCAGATTAGGCAGCATAGATGTCCACCAGATTAGGAGTTTAGTTGTCCCCCAAATTAGGAGCATAATTGTCCTCCAGATAAGGAGCATAGTTGTCCCCCAGATTAGGCAGCATAGATGTAACCCAGATTAGGCAGCACAGATGTCCCCCTGATTAGGAGCATAGCTGTCCCCCAGATAAGGAGCATAGTTGTCCCCCAGATTAGGAGCATACTTGTCCCCCAGAGTAGGCAGCATAGATGTCCCCCAGATTAGGAGCATACTTGTCCCCCAGATTAGGCAGCATAGATGTCCAACAGATTAGGATCTTAGTTGTTCCCAGATCAGGAGCATAGTTGTCCCCCAGATAAGGAGCATAGTTGTCCCCCAGATTAGGCAGCATAGATGTCACCCAGATTAGGCAGCATAGATGTCCCCCAGATTAGGCAGCATAGATGTCCCCCAGATTAGGAGCATAGTTGTCCCCAAGATTAGGTAGCATAGATGTCCCCTAGATTATGCAGCATAGATGTCCCCCACATTAGGAGCATACTTGTCCCCCAAAGTAGGCAGCATAGATGTCCCACAGATAAGGAGCATACTTGTCCCCCAGATTAGGCAGCATAGATATCCACCAGATTAGGCAGCATAGATGTCCCCCTGATTAGGCAGCATAGATGTCCCCCAGATTAGGAGCATACTTGTCCCCCAGAGTAGGCAGTATAGATGTCCCCCAGATTAGGAGCATACTTGTCCCCCAGATTAGGCAGCATAGATGTCCACCAGATTAGGAGTTTAGTTGTCCCCCAGATTAGGAGCATACTTGTCCCCCAGAGTAGGCAGCATAGATGTCCCCCAGATTAGGAGCATACTTGTCCCCCAGATTAGGCAGCATAGATGTCCACCAGATTAGGAGTTTAGTTGTCCCCCAGATTAGGAGCATAGTTATCCCCCAGATAAGGAGCATAGTTGTCCCCCAGATTAGGCAGCATAGATGTCACTCAGATTAGGCAGCATAGATGTCCCCCAGATTAGGAGCATAGTTGTCCCCCAGATAAAGAGCATAGTTGTCCCCCAGATTAGGCAGCATAGATGTCCGCCAGATTAGGAGCATACTTGTCCCCCAGAGTAGGCATCATAGATTTCAACCAGATTAGAAGCATAGTTGTCCCCCAGATTAGGAGCATAGTTGTCCCCCAGATAAGGAGCATAGTTGTCCCCCAGATAAGGAGCATAGTTGTCCCCCAGATTAGGCAGCATAGATGTCACCCAGATTAGGCAGCATAGATGTCCCCCAGATTAGGCAGCATAGATGTCCCCCAGATTAGGCAGCATAGATGTCCCCCAGATTAGGAGCATAGTTGTCCCCCAGATTAGGCAGCATAGTTGTCCCCCAATCAGCGCGGGCTGGTCAGAGCATATCAAAGGGCCTTATGTGGCAAGCAGGCTGTACAATGCCCAGGTCCGCCCCAGATGGATTCATAACCAACCACAATAGAGAAAATTTTGTTGTAGGAGCATGGTCAATCTACTCAGACCCATCTGTCAATGGTGGCTGGAAATCCTGGCTGATCCATCCCTGATTCATCTTGAGAAACGTCAGTCTCTCCACATTTTTAGTGGACAGACGAGTTCGCCTTGGGGTAACTATGGCCCCGCCCGCACTAAACACCCGCTCTGATGGTACACTACTGGCCGGGCAGGACAGCTTTTCCAGGGCACCGTGACTCGCTGGGACTACCTGCCTCCATCTCCACTGCATACTGCCACGGTGTGTCTGGGTACTCTGTCTAGCCTCCCTCGTAATAACCCTCCAGCTCCTCTGGCTGCTCCTGCTCCTCCTCTCCTGTCCAATGACCAGAAACACTGGCCATCTCATCCACTGTAAACAGTGCTCCGCTCTGCTCCTCATCATCCTCCTTCAGTTTATCCCCCACAGGACTCATGTAGCCTTCTGATGTAGGGGCAACGTCTCCATTGCCGTGACCAGCCATGTTTTCAATCATTTTTTGGAGTAAATGTAGGAGTGGAATTACGTTGTTCATGGCGTAATTCGACCGATGAACAAAAAATGTGGCTTCCTCAAAGGGCCTCAGCAAAACGGCAGGTGTCACGTATGAGCTGCCACTCGTTCACATTGAAGTTACACAGGGGAGTACTCCTATCTGCTTGTATCATCAAAAAATCCGTGATGGCTTTTCTTTGTTTGTATAGTCTGTCCAACATATGGAGGGTGGAATTCCAACGTGTGGCAACGTCACAAATGAGACTATGTTGTGGGATACCGTTCTGACGCTGCAGCTCACGCAAAGTGTGCTTGGCAGTGTACGAGTGGCTGAAGTGCATGCACAGTTTCCTTGCCATTGTCAGGACGTCTTGCAAATGGGGTGAAGACTTGATGAACTTCTTGACAACCAGATTGAACACGTGTGCCATGCAGGGCGAATGGTTCACACTTCCTTGTCGCAGCGCGGCCACAATGTTCTTCCCATTGTCGGTCACCATGGTTCCCATTTCCAGATTTCGTGGAGTAAGCCATACTCGGATTTCTTCCCTAATGAACTTCAGCAGTTCCTCCCCTGCGTGACTCCGTTCGCCAAGGCAAACCATGTGAAAGACCGCTTGACACCGCTGTGCCCTACACACGTGGTACGATGAAGGGCCACCGAGATTTGGACGTGCAGTGGATGCCGAGGACACGGGGGAGGCGCACACTGTAAAAGGACCAACTGCCTGGGAGCGAGGAGGAGGAAGCGGTGTGACCTGTCCAAGTTGCTGTTGTGGCTGTGCAGGAACAACATTTACCCAGTGGGCCGTAAAAGACATGTATTGTCCCTGGCCGTAGTTACAGCTCCACACGTCGGCGCTGCCGTGCACTTTTGAACACACCGACTGGCTCAAGGACTGGCCCACCTTCTCTTGTACAAACTTATGCAGGGCTGGTACTGCCTTCTTCGCAAAGAAATGACGGATGGGGACTCTCCACCTCGGCTCGGCACAAGCCATCAATTCCCTGAAAGCTGCAGAGTCCGCCAGTTGGAAAGGGAGGGACTACAACACCGGCAACTTGGACAGGAGCACATTCAACTTCTGCACCGTTGAATGAGTGGGCGCATACTGTTGTCTCTTGGACATGGCTTCACCGATCGATTGTTGGCGGAATGGCTGACTACGAGCGGAAGAAGCAGGAGCGCAAGAAGGAGGGTTTGACACAATGCTCCCTTCGGCTGAGGTGGTGGAGCCTTGGCTGGATGACGGAGGGAGCAGATGGCCACTGGGTGATGCGGCAGGCTGGACCACTACATCGGAGCCACGGTTATCCCAGGCCGCTTTATGGTGGTGAATCATGTGTTGACGCAGGGCTGTGATGCCAAGATTGGGACCCTGGCCACGCTTCACTTTCTGCCGACAGATTTTGCATGTGACTACGCTATGGTCCTCCGGATTCTTTATGAAGAACAACCACACCGCAGAGTAGCTGATTTTCCCACCCGCAGTCCGCACTATTTCACTGCTATTGGTGCTGTCTCCAGGAAGCCCTGTTCCACTACCTCCCTGAATGGTAGCTTGCCGCGAAGCAGGTGGTCTCCCCCTGGCACGTTTGGCTCCTGAATTTCCACTACTGCCACCACCACGCTGATTGCCAACCGTGCTACCGCCTTGCTGCCTCATAGACAAAGAGCAAATCTCTTCTCCTGATGATGATGAAGCCCCGGCTTCTGCACCCGGCTCCCAATTACGATCGGCTTCATCATCATCAAAAGATGTGTGCACGTCACTGATGTCCTCCTCGTGTTCCACAACAGTGTGTGCCTCAGGACCCTGAACAATTGAAACACCGCCTCCCACGTCACTCTCCACATCACTACTTGCCCGCATTGCGGAGCAAGCGACGCATGTCTCCTCACATTCTTGGCTGCCCATTAGCTGCTGACTGTCCTCTATTGGATTGTCCTCAGTAAATAGCGGAGCTGAACCCAAAGCTTGAGATACTTCTTTGGCAGAGGGAACAGCATAGGACAAAGGCAATGGGATTATGGGGACTGCTCCCGGGCCTTGCCAACTGAGGGTTGTGTCTGAGGAACCCACCGACTCTTGACTGGGGTTGTGAGATGTCGCTTGTGATGATGGGGATGAGTGTGCAAACGAATTGACGAGAAGAGATGGGTCGAGGACACGACCGCTGGGTGTTAACGGGAGCTCAGGCCTATTGCTGCGACTCCTGCTGCCACTCGCCCCAAGTCTGCTGCCAACTCTGCCTGATGTATGTAGGCCACTGCCCCTTCTCTGTGCACGTCCTGGCACTTCCCTGCCTGGCATACTTTGTGCGTTTATGAGGGTATAGAACAGCAGCAGGCGATTACTTACGGCTGTCCTTTTAAAGTATATAGGCCCTAGACAGAATAACAGTTACTAAATAGTACACTCCTTTGTTGTATGTATGCCCTTTGCAATGATGGTATGCGTATTTCTACGCAGAAAAAACACTTTTTTTTTTTTAAATACACCAGCAGGCGTATACTAATGTGGGGAATAGCACTGAATTTAGCACAGAGACAGAATAACAGGTAGTAAATAGTACACTACTTGGTTCTATGTATGCCCTTTTCAATGATGAGCGCACTGTTAAGCGTATTTATACGCAGAAAAAAACTCTTTTTTTTGTTGTATACACCAGCCGGTGTATACTAATGTGTGGAATAGCACTGAATTTAGCACAGAGACAGAAATACGGGTACTAAATAGTACACTACTTGGTTGTATGTATGCCCTTTGCAATGATGAGCACACTGTTTTCTTTAATACACCGGCAGGTGTATAACATGTGGTATAACACTGAATTTAGCACAGACACTGAAAAAAAGGTAGTAAATGCTTGTATGTAGGCCCTTTGCAATGAAAAGGCCACTGTTAAGCCTATTTGTATGCAGGAAAAACTTTTTTTCTTCTTTCATACACCGGCAGGTGTATAACGTGTGGTATAACACTGAATTTAGCACAGAGGCAGAAAAAAAGGTGGTATATGGCACACTATTTGCTTGTATGTAGGCCTTTTGCAATGATAAAGCCACTGTTAAGTGTATGTGTACGCAGGAAAAACTTATTTTTTTCTTTAATACACCGGCAGGTGTATAACGTGTGGTATAACACTGAATGTAGCACAGAGAAAGAGTAACAGGTGAAAAATGGTAAAAAGGCACTAAAGTCCACACTAATATGACTTATTTCTAAACAGCAGCAGGACCCAACAGTGCAGCACCACAAAAAAAATAAATCCAGGGATTAAACCCTAAATTGCACTCTGTCACACAATTCTGAGCAGCAGAAGATTTGTGGAACAAATATAAATAAACTCAATTGGGCTTAAAAATGAGGAGATGAGATGCTTCAGAAAGTTCAGGCAGCTCGGAGATCTGTATGAGGCAGCTGACAGCTATCTGCCCCTCTGTGCTGCAATGCTCAATAACGTGAATAGGAGGTTTAGCTATCAATGATCCTTCTCAGAGTAACAGCACAGCACTCTGCACTCCTGTCTTTCCCTAATGCTGATGTGACTAGCAGTTGCAGTGTAACGCTGTGGTATGAGCTATTCAAACACACGCAGTCCCGTCCTCTCCATCTGAGTGCATAGATGAAATGAAGAGAGGCAAGATGGCCGCCGATTATATAGGGGCTGTGACAGGGGTCAGTGAACACTAATAGGCTGCATCTCACATGAGATTCAGGGTCAGCCCGTCTACCTTCATTCCCGCCGCTGTTTCCCGCCTTCCCTTAATCCCCTGCCCCATGTACTCACATGTGGATCTGCCATCTTAGGTCTCCAATAGCCTGGTACGCTGTAAAATGGAGTTTAATGAAGCGATTTACGCGATAGAATCGCAGCGATATTCGTATTCGTTGCGAATCTAATTTTTCATGAAATTCGTAACGAATTTGGGTTCATCAACTTCGATTCGCTCATCTCTAGTCACCGATCAGCACGCACTGGCGCCCAGCATCTCTCACATGCAGCGGCTGCACGCCGCCCGACATGTTTGTATGGACATCGATCACTGTCCTTGGTGAGTGACGTTCGCTCATTCTACTTTCTTGCCGATTGTAGAACTGTATACATTCCGTATTGAACTGAGCACCACCGCTACAACACAGTGTTCATCTATCCTCTGCCCACTTGCATCCTATCCACATTGTGCGTTTCATGCTGAAAAACCGGCAGTGCCTACTCTACCTTTCCTTCTCCTATATGGACATTGATATATCATGTTTTGAGGGTGTGTGACTCACGGTTCTAACTGAATTGTCGTATGTCTCCCCTCTGCTGTTTTTCAGCATTATTGTTTCCTACACACTTGGTTGGGAAGCACTTCTTCTCTCTGATGACTTTTAATGATATGAAATAAAGTGTTCTTTTAGCGACACTCCTAACTTTTTCTGATATATACTAGTAGTAGCTGTAGCCAATAGACAGCAGGCATTGGTGGACTAGTGGTAGCTGTAGTCAGCAGAGAGCAGGCCGTGATAAACTAGTGGTTGCTGTAGCAAGCGGGCAGTGGTGAACTAGTAATATTTATAGCCAGGCCTTGTGATGTTGCTCCATGTGGTTACATAGAGTTATATTTCCTAAACTCTGGTCCTGGCCATGCCTCAATTTCTGTTGCAAAGTTGCAACTGGATTGTGCAAAAAAACAAAAACAAAACAAAAACTGAAAAAAATGCAAAAAATCTGCATTTCCAAATTCTGCACATTAAATATATGTAGGTCACTGTACATGTGAATACACCCTAAATGGGAAAACATTTGGTAAGACTGGCATGGAAATGGACTTAGGAATGTTAGTCGACAATAAATTTAACTGTAGTAACCAGTGTCGGGCATGTGCTGCTAAGGCAAATAGATTATTGTGGTGCATCAAAAAAGGCATAGACACATATGACAAAGATAATTTTACCACTGTACAAATCATCCATCAGGTCACACATGAAATACTGTGAACACTACTGAAAGACATAGTAAAGTTGGAGAAAGTTTGAAGATGGGCTATACAAACCACAAGACAAGAAACAACTCTATCAAGAAATGCTGTACACCAAAATTTATGAAAATATAGAATACATTTTATGTAGTATATACTGGTGCTAGGTTACTCGTGCACCCTAACAGAGGTGGAAAACCCCCTATTCTGGTGCATTCTGCAATTTGACTAGTGATTCCCCTATATACCACTCATGAATAAACAATGAAAAAACTGTTATATATAGCCAACAGCGCAAAGTGGGGGGAGAGTGAGAGTGTAGACAGTGCAATGGTATAGACAGAATGTAGAGGTTAAAACAAAGATTAGAAGTCATTGGTATGGAAGGTACTGGTATGTGTAAAAAGCTACTATCCTGAATGGGGACTTAACACGTGGGGTTCCAGTGGGGTGCTCACCCACATACTTACCTGTTATTATATTCCATCTAGTGTCCATTTGCAGTAGTTTATTGATCCTGAGAGGTTGTATCATGTTATTCATTTCTGTTACCAAGCATGTATATTATTATACTGTGTGCTTATCTCATGGGAGATCTTTTATTGCATTTGTATTTTTGGGGCAGTCCTCTTAAGCATTTTGGGGTAGACCAGTCTGAAATGTCTGTATTCCCTGTTTTTCAGTGTTTGTGTGTATTCACACCTGCTTTTCATGCTTGACCAGTTATTGCATGTTGCGTGCTTGGGTCAGGATAGTGTTAATGTTTTCAGCCAATAGGCTCCTGGGTGAGGTTATATAGACTCCAGTTCTAGAATTCCAGGCTGCTAAATGTTTCACCTTAATCTGTCTCATGTGATCTGAGTTCAGCCATGGCTTATCATCCTGTATCCGTGTATCTAGATTTTAGTCTTGTTGGGGGAGATTTATCAGAACCTGTGCAAAGGAAAAGTTTCCCAGTTTCCATAGCAACCAATCAGACTGCTTCTTTCATTTTTCACAGGCCATTCTAAAAATGAAAGAAGCAAGCTGATTGGTTGCTACGGGCAACTGGGAAAGTTTTCCTCTGCACAGGTTTTTTTTATAAATCTCCCCTGTTGTATGTGTACTTTGCTCTTGGTTTTAATGTTGGTCTTTGTATATATTTAGTTTTCTCTGTTGGTGTGTGTTCACACCTGCTTGTATTTATCTGTTAAGTATCTGTACCCATGTTAAGATGTATTTTGGATTTCTAGTTTCCTCCTAGGCTAGTTCCTGTTCACATAGTGGTCTTGCCCCTATCTAGGAGCCTATTTGGATTTGGTATTGATATCCCTCCATGTTTGGAGTTGGGGTGCATAGTGTTGTCTATGAGTTCTGCTTTGTTCCCTATCATAGGAGTTAGTTCCAAGGCGACGGATCTACAATAGGAAGGGACAGTGGCTTTAGGGAAAGTTAGGGCGCACTCTTCCCTGCCCTACGTGAGATGAACATGACACAGACATTCTATTTATCTATCAGGTGGGTGAGCGCTACTGGGGTGTGGTCCACGCCGCCTCTTTACTTGTAGGTTTGGCTCAAATGGTGAGCAAATTTTAATAGTATTTAAGTAGAGTTTTTTTTGTGTCAAATAAACTTTATTCTCTATTTTCATGAATTTTGGTGTGTGCCCTTTCTTGATATTGTTGTTGTTTCTTGTCTTGTGGTTTGTATTGTTGTATATCTTGTTTTTTTAACACTGTGTGTGCAGTATAAAGAATTTAAAAAAAAAGACATATATAAACTTTTCCCTTGCTGTTGCACACTGACAACGGCATAGAGTGGCCCACCCAATCCGCCACATGATTGTGCAAAGCGAAAACTAGATATAAGTGTATCCAGCGTGCAGCAGGAGGTAGTAGTTTTTAGTAACCAGTGTACAGCAGGATGTGGATAATCAGTACTCACCAGCATACAGCAGGAGGGGGCTAGCTAATAGTTACAAGAATACAGCAGGAGGTTGCTGACTTGTAAGATTCAGCATATAGCAGGAGGTCGCTGACTTTTAGCATAGAGCCTACAGCAGGATGTGGCAGCTAATATTAGCCAGCATACAGCAGGAGGTGGTGGTTTGGTATTAGCCAGCATACAACTTGAGATGGCTGTCTTGTAGTTTCCAGCGGACAGCAGATTTAAAATACTAGGTTTTTCAAACTTTTTTAAGGCCAGACCAGGCTAGAAGTAGCATCAACAAGGGTGATGGCGAACCAACAGGACTGATAGTATTAAGCATACAGCAGGAGGAGGTGGACTGGTAAGTGTTGTAGTACCCAGCAAAAAGCAGGAGGTTTAAAAATTGAGGTTTTTACATTTTTTCCATGCCCAGGCCTGGCTGGAAGTAGCTGCCGCAAGGGGGAGGTCAGATTAGATGGTCTGGTAGTAGCCACATGACTTTGCACAGCGGGGGCTAGTGGTAAATATAGCCAGCTTACAGTAGGCAGTGGTGAAGTAATGTTAACTGTAGCCACCAGACAGCAGGCACTGGTGGACTAGAGATACTTATAGCCAGACCTTGTGATGCCTCTCCATGCGCTAAAGTAGAGGTCTATATCCTAAAGCTGGATGCTAGCTGTGCCTTACCTTTTCTCTGCAGATACGGCACTGTGTTTAGTTTCCTGCTTCTGGTAAGATAGTACATAATTTCCACATGGCAGGATATCGTAAAGAACTAGGTACACCACCCTATTGTGCCCCTGTTCTAGAATATTTTTTTTCTCAAGCCTGCAGATCCAGCACCAACTTCAACATCACCTGCTCCTCAGCTTCTCAGACCAACAGGCCTGCTGACATGCTCATCCTTAAACTCCTTTTCATCATCCCCACCACTCCTGTCAGTAAGATCTTCTGATGTGTGATTGGGGTCTCTTTGTTTCCTCTTAGCACATCCACCATAATGCCTTACAGTATCCCCATCCTACCACCACCAGTCCCACTAGTACTATGCTCGGCCACTACATCCCCCTCCAACCTCAGTAACATGCTCTAAAGCCTGACCGTGACACAACTCTTCCTCATGGCTAGTGCTATCCTTCTGTGTAGCAGTAGGGGAGGGAAGCAAAGACAGAGATGAGAAAACAGAGCTTCTAGGATGAATATTTCTACCAAACCATGTGACTGTAGACGAGGAGAAATCCACTGACAGCTGGTTCTCCGTCAAATCGTCAGACTCTTCTTCCTCCTCCTCCTCTGAAGACCTATGACTCACCCAGTCCAGAAAAGACATATTATTCTTTGAAACAAAATCTCTGGCAGGCAGTGAGAACTTGGCATGGCTTATGTGGCCACTACTATTAATCCCCAAAACTGGGCCTCATTTTTTTACTAGTGTGAAAAGTTGTTTCAGACTTGCAGGATTCCTCTCTATTTACTATTGGGCTTTTTCTGGGTGGATATTACCAGCCATTTATCCACAGGATTTTCTGTGAATTAAATAGTATATCAGTCAGGTTGTGAAACCACGCCACTTTTTTTGGCCGGTCACACCCCCTTTGTGACAGACCATGCCCCCTTTTAGGCTTTTTACAGTGCAATGTCGGGTTTGTTGGATTTTCCAGGTGCACACTGTCGCACACTTTCGCACACTGGTGCAGACATGTATCGGAAACTCAGCGCCAAAATAACCAGACAAAAACTGGTCGGTTTCAGCTTAGTAAATGAGTCCCACTGTGTTTAATCCCTGAAAATTAAAGTAAAGGCACTATGCTGTGTTTATGGCACTCAAAATATGTATTGCTATCATACAGGTCAGCCACAGCATTGCTCAGTTTGGTATTTGTGGTACTTTGCTGTGGATTTTTGTATGGGCCATATAGGGTTTGTGCTAAGCCTACTGTGGAGTAATCGATAGGATAAGGCTTTTGGGATTCTGCAGGATTTAGGCTCCTGTTCACACACACTGTCTGTCTGTATCTATCTCTCTCTCTTTCTCTCTGAGTGCTCCCAGCAGAATGCTGCAAACCCTTAAAACTGTAAGTCCCTACCCCCTTGGTGTCTCCTATTGGCCTTTGGAGCTGATTGACACATAAAATTCTATAGTAGAAAGATTACTCGGCACAGCTCGCCCAATCACTCGCACCTGTCAATCACCACCTCTGCTGGCTAGACCACGTCAGGTGGTGCTCACTGGATACAGCAAAGTCCAATGCAAATCTTCACACATATAGAGAAAAAGCCAGGGCAACTCACCAAGTACGTATACTTAAAAACTTCTTTATTGTTCCATGAAGGGTACAAACAGTGCAGGAAACGGGTGGACGGTACACAAAGAGATGTTCGTTCGGGGCTCATGATTGAAACATAAACCAGCAAACCATATGATAACCTTGGTTACCTTGTGATATTCTGGTCACCCTGACATTGTTTCACCACCCCCTACACTTTCTGCTTCTTTTGGACACTAAAACATTGGGGAAAGTTCAGCTAGCAGAGCCAAATTCGAAATTCGGTTTGAATCTGGGTTCACTGGGCTCAGCTTGCTCGTCTCTAGTTAATATGTTCTCCCCACATAAGAAAGTCATACAGTTTGTCACACAGTAAATGGAGGAATGATGGACAATTATTATTATTTTTTTTTTAAAGAGCTTGGCTAGAAAACCTGGTGTTTAAAATTAACAACAAAACACATTTCTACTAACTACAGAGCATTGTCACTTAGAGTCAGTAAAGTCAGTGAACAGTTTTGTAGACTGGGTAGGCTGTGTGAAACCTCAACCATATGAGAGAGCATGCATACTTTGTTTTGACTCCAGCCTTGTGAGGTGTCATTGCTAAGGGAGTGTGGACCCTGTCTGGCTTCAAAGTACCTATTGCTTTAAAAAAAAACTCTCTGGGATTTCGTACACCAACTACACTGCTCTCCGAGCAGAGCCCAGATTAAACAAACAGGCACAGTGCCCAGATGAGTGCTACTGCCTATTTTATTGGTTAGTGGAGGTAAAAGCAGTCAAAACCCCACCAATCAACACTTCTGACACTATGACATGACAGAAGTTTATCAAAGCAACAGGGAGCCTTTTAGCCCTGTAGAAATAATAGCTGGGCAAACATGAGATGTGTGAGTTTTCAGTCTTCGATTAATCGGTTAAAAATAATAGATTTGCTCTCCTGTGGCAACTGATGAAATTTTTAGCATTAGTCTATCATTGGCGAACACAAATGATCTTGCATTTACATGTCATTTACAAACATTGGTTAGCTGAAATAGCCAACTATTATCTCATGTGTATGGCTAGCTTTAAAGAGGTGTCCATTCTTTCCCTTCCTTGAATTTTGTTAAGGAGACCAATTTCTCATTATATTTATTCAATGCAATGCAATGCAAAACCCTCAGGCTGATATTCACATTACAATCTTTGGGGGACACTGTCCTAAGAGAGTGTTGCAAAATTTTTTTTGAACTGTAAAAATGGGCAATTAACAGACAATTTAAAGTTAAAAAAGCAGCTTATTTAGCATAAACCTAAAGTTTCCACAATAACAAAACACAGCTCCACAACAAGAGTGAATGAGTTTTGTACATCTTTTTATTATGTCTCTTTACACCAACCAATAAAAAAAAGTTTACAAAGATAGGTAATGTTTGCCAACTATGTTCTAGTTGCTTCAGTGAAACATGCTGACTAATATTTAGTTATGCCAAATGCCACTAACACATGCCATCAATGAAGTTGTATGTCAGCAATTATTTTAAACAGAAGACAAACATTTTTTTAGTGTTGTAAAACTTTTTTTCCTGTGTTCATTTACTCGTCAATTGGAAACATATTAGCATTTAGCACCATGATGTCCGATGTTTAAACTTCTCTTTTATTTTAGTGGTCTTGGCCAGCAATGACAGGAACCTATAAAAAGCACCTAGCAAAACTGAATTTCATTATCAGTTCTGGATAATACATCTTATAAAAAATAGTATCTGTGCCTGACAAATTGATTTAGAAGCCAAATGATAACTATACTGTGTTGAATCTCAGCTTGGTCTTACAAGGTGTTAATAGCATATCTCATCAAACTCTCCCAACATTCTGCCCATGATGAGGTAGATGAAACATGGAAGTTCTTTCTGTCGGCTGTGAACTTCATCTTGGTTAGAAAGCTAGGTGGAGTTTGATGTACATATTAATCAGTGCGTGTTTAATTTTTCATTTTGACTTTTTATAGCACCATTCAGATGTCTTCAAAATTTTAATTTTTGTACAAAAAATAGAGCAAAGCATTTAGTTTGTGTTATTGCAAAATATTTAGCGCCTCTCCACCAAATTATCCCCTTTTCCACAATGTGTGGAAAATAAATTACTATTTTGGTGACAAAATGATAATAGGGACAAAAAACAGAGTGCTGATTGTTTGCTATGGTTTAAAATTAAGTAATACCCTAACTTTACAAAAAGCATACTGGTCCAACTTCAATACCAAATTCTTGGTCTGGTCCTCCGATATCCAATGGTGCAATATCTACAATAGGCAATCTCATAGTCTTACGTGTTCTGTACTCGAAAACTGTTTTACCCCAGTCCCCTGTGTGTTTCTGTAAAGCAAAAATATATAAAATAGAAGAGTATAAGGTTAGATTATGTCTGACATAGTAATAACTATATTCAATGCTGTAATTTTTTAAAATTATTATTACTATTATTATTTGTCTAACAGCTATGGGAAATTGACCATTTGTGTAAAAAGGGAGGAAATTAAAACTGTATAAAAGTGAAAAAGACTATAAAACTGTAAAAAAAATAAAAGTCAAATTTTCAATGCTTGTTCAGTTACATAAAAGGGCAATAAAGGGTAATAAAGGGTATAAGGTGTGGCAAAATCAGCATTAGCAGTGTTAAAACAAGAAGACATGGCAATGACAAAATACTCACAGTGCAACCATCTTCCAAAACAGTGTATGTGAATTTGCTATTTCCTTCTGCCTTGAGCTCACTTTCAGTAGAGCTCATGAACTTTACAGCCTTCTTAACATTTCCGTTCTGTCCATCCATGTATGCAACACTGTTCTTGCAGTGATAAGTAATATTTTGAGAACCTCGGCTAGACAGAATTCGGAGGAAGGCCATTTGAACATCAGAAACATCTTCTGGGAGGCCTGGATCACCATAGCTAAACTGTAAAGTACACATGGCAATTAATAATATAAAATGAAAAATAAATAGCATTATAAAACATTCAACATTTACAGTAAGCAGCAAACCTTGGAACACAGAGAAAATGTTGATGTAAATGTTGTGTATTGTGTATTGCCCTGTATTATGTTGCTTATGCAAAATAAAGTATGAAACTATATAAAAAATCTAATAAAAAAAATATAATAATGAGAGGCACTCACCAGTTTTGCAGTCCACACACCATTTATTTTCATAGCGCTGTTTCACACCAACCGGTGTATCATCAGACTAGGTAGTCTGATGATACACCGGTTGGTGTGAAACAGCGTTGTCACTACGGCTCTCTGTTGGCGTCCTAACCCGACCTGACTGCATGTTTTCTACCGCACGAATAAAGTAAGAAAAAGCTTCAGAAGTGGTGAGTGCCTTTTCTCTATATATTGCCATATGTGTACAGCGAACTGCTACCTATACATTAGTGCACCCCACGGAAGCTACATATCCTCACTTTACATTACCGGGACTGGACCCACACTGCAATACATCGTTGAATCAGTAGTGCCGGCTTACTGTATCTATCTTGAAGATATTTATTTTCATAGGGTGCACGTTACAGATGTACACACAATGGGCTACAGGACTGTATAGGGCTATAACATGTCTCTGCTTACTACTCCAAGCACAATAAGTGTAATTGTAATGGATTAAGTGTAATTGTAATGGATGTATATCTATATATATATATATATATATATATATATATATATATATATACATATACATACATATACAGCATAAAAAGACTATATGACAAGGCCCATCTCCCACGCTACTCTGCTCCTTGTTTTCCCCTCCAGTCGAGTAGAGGAATTTCCTCTTCTAGCCAACACCTAAAACCTTCTTAAATATCCGAGACAGAGGGCATACCTTACGTTCATGTCGGTATTGTTACATGTTACATGTGTATCATATGTCTGCTTTAGAGATGAGCGAACTTTTGAAAAATTTGATTCGGCCGATTTGCCGAATTTTTCGAAAAAAATTGTTTCGATCTGAATTTATGTGCAGTGAATCTATATTAAAAACTGCTATTTCTGGGCTACAGAGAGCCTCAATAGGGGTGTAGAACACTTTGTTGTGTTCTAACACGCATATGGAGTGTGCTGTTATTCAGAATAACATGCAGATTACCGGCATTGCTTTTAGAATCACTGCCGCAGAGCGGCACAATGACAGAGCCTGGAGGTGGCATCAGTATGAGGAGACCATATAGTGGCTGAATGATACAGCTTGAAGGTGTTGGCAGCATGAGGAGACCATATAGTGGCTGAATGACACAGCGTGGAGGTATTGACAGCATGAGGAGACCATATAGTGGCTGAATGACACAGCGTGGAGGTATTGACAGCATGAGGAGACCATATAGTGGCTGAATGACACAGCGTGGAGGTGTTGGCAGCATGAGGAGACCATATAGTGAAATTTAAACCAAAGATTTTGGCTAGCTAGTGCTACCATAAAAAAATTATAATTCCCAGACCCAGGGCCGGCAGCATCAATAAACCATATATTGCCTGAATGACACAGCCTGGAGTTGGCTGAAGCATGAGGAGACCATATAGTGTCTGAATGGCACAGCCAGGAGTTGACAGCAGCATGAGTAGACATTAGGCCTTCACAATCCCTAAGATTATAAAATGAATTCTGAAATTTAAACCGAAGATTTTGGGTAGCTAGTGCTACCATTACAAAAGTTTTTATTTCCAGACCCAGGGCCAGCAGCATCAGTAAACCATATATTGCCTGAATGACACAGCCTGGAGTTTGCTGAAGCATGAGGAGACCCAAGGGCTTCACAATCCCTAAGTAAAGAAGACGAAGTTTGAAATTTATACTGAAGTTTTTGGGTAGCTAGTGATACCATAACAAAAGTTTTTATTCCCAGACCCAGGGCCAGTAGCATCAGTAAACCATATATTGCCTGAAACCATATATTCTGGAGTTGGCAGAAGCAAATTTAAATTAAGGATTTAATTGAACTTTTAACAAGTTTTAATGTCCCGGGCCCCGGTGTTTGGGTACAAAGGACCAAATCTAACAAGGAGTCACATGCCACATGGCAGCACAATGACAGAGCCTGAAGGTGGCATCAGTAGGAGGAGACCATATAGTGGCTGAATAACACAGCCTGAAAGAGGATGACGCATGAGGAGACCATATAGTGTCTGAATGGCACAGTCTAAAGTTGGCAGCAGCATGAGTAGACACCAGGGCTTCACAATCCCAAAGAAAAAACAGACAAAGTTTGAAATTTAAACTGAAGATTTAGGGTAGCTAGTGCTACCATAAAAATGCTAAGGCCCAGACCCAGGCCCAGCAGCATCAGTAAACCATATATTGGCTGAATGACACAGCCTGGAGTTGACAGAAGTATGAGACCATTGAAAAGTATGATTTCAAAATTTAAATTTTACATTTTTAAATCAAGGACCAAATCTAACAAGGAGTCACATGTTACATGGCAGCACAATGACAGAGACTGGAGGTGGCATCAGTAGGAGGAGAACATAAAGTGGCTGAATGGCAAAGCCTGTAGGTGGCTGAAGCATGAGGAGACCATATAGTGTATGAATGGCACAGCCTGGAGTTGGCGGCAGATGAGGAGACAATAGGGCCTCATAATCTGTAAGAATAAAAGAATTTTGAAATTTCCATTGAAGATGTATGATACCTAGTGCTACCATAAAAGTACATAGGTAATGTCCTAGGCCCAGCAGAATCACTAAGCCATGTAGTTGCTGAATGACACAGACAGGAGAAGGCAGCAGCATGAGTACACAAGAGGGGTTCACAACCCCTAACATTATATGGTGAATGTTGAAATCTCTATTGAAAATACATGTTAGCTAGTGCTACCATCCAAAAATGTAAGGCCCAAGCCCAGCAGCATCACTAAACCATGTAGTTGCTGAATGACACAGACAGGAGCAGTCAGCAGCAGGAGTACACAAGAGGGTTTCATAACCCCTTACATTGAAAGATCAATGTTGAAATCTCAATTAAGCATAAATGTAAGCTAGTGCTAACATTTAAAAATGTAAGGCCCAAGCCCAGCAGCATCAGTAAGTCAAGTAGTTCCTGAAACACACAATAATGAGCAGGCATCAGCAGTACAGAAGAGGGTTTCATAACCCCTTACATTGAAAGATCAGTGTTGAAATCTCAATTAAGCATGTATGTAAGCTACTGCTAACATTCAAAAACTTAAGGCCCAAGCCCAGCAGCATCAATAAGCCAAGTAGTTCCTGAAAGACACAGTAAGAAGCAGGCAGCAATACTCAAGAGGGTTTCATAACCTCTAAGATTGAAAGATCAATGTTGAAATCTCTATTGAAGAGGTATGTTGCCTCGTGCTATCCTCAAATAATTCAAGGCCCAAGCCCAGCAGCATCACTAAGCACAGTAGATCCTGAAACACACACAGCCTGGAGCAGGCATCAGCATGCGTTTACAAGAGGGCTTCACAACCCCTAACATTAAAATGTTAATGTTGAAATCTGTACAGAAGATGTATGTTAGCTAGTGCTGACATCAAAAATTTTTAGGCACAGGCCCAGCAGAATCGGTAAGCCAAGTAGTTCCTAAAACACACAGCCTGTATCAGACAGCAGGGTGCATACATAAAAGGGGTTTCACAATTCCTAACATTAAAAGATAAATGTTGAAATCTCTATTGAGCTACATTTGCTAGTGCTACCATAAAAAAGTGTAGGAAATATCCAAAACAGTCCCAGCAGCATCACAAAACCATATATTGGCTAAATGAAACAGCCTGGAGTTGGGGAAAGCATAAGGAGCCCAAATAGTGTCTGAATGGTACAGCATGGAGGTGGCCGAAGCATGAGGAGACCATCTAGTGGCTGAATGGCAAAGCCTGGAGTTGGCAGAAGCATAAGGAGACAAAATTGTGGCTGAATGAAACAGCCTGGAGGTGGCAGCAGCCGCATCAGGAGTCCTGAAAGTGACCCGGTGACAGAGTGGTGCGTTGGGTGGCAATGCCAGTACCCGGTGATGACGGTGGCTGAAATGTTTGTAAATTGGGAGCAGTGCCTTAAATCTGTTTGGCACTATCCATATTTGTGAAGTGTTGGTGTAGCACCATGGTCAATCTACTCTGCTGCATCAGGCATTGATGGGTGGTAATTCTGGCTGATCCATGCCTGATTCATCTTCACAAAGGTCAGTCACTCCCCATTTTTCATGGACAGACGAGTTCTCCTTGGGGTGACTATGGCCCCCGCTCCACTAAACGCCCACTCTGATGGCACACTACTGGCCGGGCAGGACAGCTTTTCCAGGGCAAACTCTGCTAGTTGCGGCCATAAATCAAGTTTGGCTGCCCAGAAGTCCAGCGGATCTTTAAGGTTTGTTGGCATGGCCATGTCAAGGTATGCCACCACCTGCTGGTTAAGGTCCTGCTCCATGTCTACCTGCTGATGATGAGTTGCTTCACTATGCGGCTGAAGAAAGGTACTCATCAGTGACTGTAGACTTAGGCTGCTGCTGATGGAGCTGGTACTGCTCCTGCTAACCCACCCCTCCCCAGCAGCCATGGCAGTGGAAGGTGTGCGCAGAGGGCCCCCCCCGAGGAAGACCTGCGAGTGGATGATGGCGCCAACTGACTACATAGGATCTCTCTGTAGTAGGTCAGTTTGCCCTCTCTCTCAGTGGGTGTAAAAAAGGCCCCCATTTTGTGTCGGTAGCGAGGGACAGATAAGGTGGAGAGCCAGAAGTCATCCCGCTGCCGAATGTTGACAATTCGGCGGTAACTACGCAAGCAACTGAGCATGCATCGTGTCATTTGTGCAAGTGACTCGGAAGGACTCCCTGCCTCCATCTCCACTGCATACATCCACAGTTTGTCTGGGTCCTCTGTCTTGCCTTCCTCATAACCCTCTAGCTCCTCTAGTTGATCATGCTCCTCCTCTCCTGTCAGATGACTAGAAACACCGCCCATCTCATGAAACCTAAACTATGATTCACTGTGCCCCTCATCCTTCTCCTCCAGTTCAGCCATCACAGGGCTCATGTGGCCGTGAGATGTAGGAGCAACATCTCCATTGCCATGACCAGCCATCGTTTCCAACACTTGTTGTAGGAAATTAAGCAGTGGAATGATGTAGTTCATCCCTTAATACTGGCGACTTATTAATAATGTGGCTTCCTCAAAAGGCCTGAGCAAACGGAAGGTTTCACGTTTGAGTTGCCACTGGTTCAAACGAGTTACACACGAGATTACCCCTATCCGCTTGGATCATCAAGAAATCAGTGATGGCTTTTTTTCTGTTCGTACAGACAGTCCAACATATGCAGAGTGGAATTCCAAGCAGACTATGTTGGGGGATACTATTCTGATGCTGCAGCTTAAGGAGGGTGTGCTTTACGGTGTACGAGTGGCTAAAGTGCATGCAAAGTTTCCTTCCCATTGTTAGGATGTCTTGCAAATGGAGGAACACTTCAGAAACTGCTTGACAACCAGATTTAACACGTGTGCCATGCAGGGCGCATGGCTCACCCTTCCTTGTTGCAGCACAGCCAAGATGTTCTTCCCATTGTCGGTCACCATGGTTCCCATTTCCAGTTTTTGTGGAGTAAGCCATGCACCGATTTCTTTACGAATGACTTTTAGCAGTTCCTCCCCTGTGTGACTCTTTTCAGCAAGGAGAACCATGTGAAGAACAGCGTGACACCGCCGTGCCCTGCACACATGGTATGCTGAAGGGCCACTGAGACTTGCCTGGACACTGGAGGCTGAGGACACGGTGGAGGATGAGGAGGCAGAGTTGCACACTGTAACAGGACCAACGGGCTGACAGCGTGGAGGAGGAAGCGGCATGACCTGTCCAAGTTGGGGTTGTGGCTGTGCAGGAACCACATTCACCTAGTGAGCCGTAAAGGACATGTATTGTCCCTGACCGTAGTTACAGCTCCAGACGTCGGCGCTGCCATGCACTTTGGTACACACCGATAGGCTCAAGGACTGGACCACCTTCTCTTCCACAAAATTATGCAGGGCTGGTACTGCCTTCTTCGCACAGAAATGATGGCTTGGCACTCTCCACCTCAGCTCGGCACAAGCCTTCAGTTCTCTGAAAGGTGCAGAGTCCACCACTTGAAAAGGGAGGGACTGCAGCACCAGCAACTTAGATAGGAACACATTCAGCTTCTGTGCCGTTGGATGAGTGGGCGCATACTGTTGTCTCTTGGACATGGCTTCGTGGATGGATTGTTGGCGGATTGGCTGACTAAAAGTGGGAGGAGAAGGAGCAGGTGGAGTGACAGAAGGAGGGTATGATACACAGCTCCCTTTGGCTGAAGTGGTGGAGCCTTGGCTGGCTGAAAGAGGGAGCGGCGTGCCACTGGGTGATGCCACAGGCTGGACCACTACATCGGGGCCACGGTTCTCCCAGGCTGCTTTATGGTGGCGAAGCATATGTTGATGCAGGGCCGTGGTGCCGACATTGGGACCCTGGCCACACTTTACCTTCTGCCGGCATATCTTGCATGTGGTTATGTGAACCTCCTTCGGATGATTGATGAAAAACTGCCACACTGCCGAATAGCTGATTTTCCCACCAACAGTCCGCACTAATTGACTGCTACTGCCACTGTCTCCAGGAACCCCTGTTCCACTACCTCCCTGGAAGGTAGGCTGCTGCGAAGCAGGTGATCTCACCCGGGAACTTGGCTCCAGAATTTCCACTTCTGCCACCACGCTGACTGCCAACCATGCTACCGCCTTGCTGGCTCATCTGCTGCCTCACGGGCAACTTTCAACTCTCTTCTTCTGATGATGATAAAGCCCCTTCTGCATCGGCTCCCAATTGAGATCGGCTTCATCATCATCAACAAGTGTCTGCACCTCACTGATGTCCTCCTCAGGTTCCTCAACAGTGTCTGCTTCAGGACCCTGTACCCTGGCAACACCGCCTCCCAAGTCACTCTCCTCATCAATACTTGCCTGCCTAGCGGAGGAAGCGGCGGATGTCTCCTCCACTTCTTGGCTGGGCAGTAGCTGCTGACTGTCCTCTATTAAATTCTCCTCAGTGAATAGTGGAGCTGAACCCACAACATAAGATACTTCTGTAGGAGAGGGAACAGCATAGGACAGAGGAAATGGGAGGAAAGGGACTGCTCCCGGGCCATGCCGACTGAGGGTTGTGTCTGAGGAACCCATCGACTGTTGACTGGGGGTGTCAGATGTCACTTGTGATGAAGTTGATGACCGTGTTAACCAATCGGCTACGGCAGATGGGTTGCTGGTCGAGACACGACCGCTAGCTTATAATGTGAGGTCAGGCCTCTCTTTGCGACTCATGCTGCCACTCGCCCCTTGTCTGTTGTGACCTCTGCCTGAAGGATTTAGGCCTCTGCCACTCCTCTGTGCATGTCTTGACACTTCTCTGCCTGACATACTTAGTGCGTATATGAGGGGAGTACAATACGCTTCACTACGCTTAAAACAGTATTTGTCTAGAACAGCAGCAGGTGGGATGTACTAATGAGGGCAGAAAAATGCGCTACAGTTCGCCTAAAAACTCTGTATTTTTGTAAAACACCAGCAGGAGATTACTTTTGTCTGTCCTTTCACAGTATGTAAGCCCTTGACAGATTAACAGGTTCAAAATAGTACACTAATTTATGCGGTATACGCTACACTGTTAATCAACAGGTATAACATAGTACACTACTTAGATGTACGTATGCGGTATGCAATTATAAGGGCAGAAAAATGCGCTACAATGAACCTAAAAACTCTGTAATTTTTTTTAAAACACCAGCCGGCCCTTGACAAATTAACAGGTACAAACTAGTACACTACTTAGATGTAGGTATGTAGTATGCACTGATAAGGGCAGAAAAATGCTCTACAGTACAAAAGTATCTGAGTACAACACGGGCCAATGAGTACTTTTGCCTGGACTTTCATATTATGTAGGCCCCTGATAGATTAACAGGTACAAAATAGTGCACTATTTAGATGTATGTATGCAGTATGCACTTATGAGGATAGAAAAATGTGCTACAATGAGCCTAAAAACTCTGTCATTTTTCTTAAAACACCAGCCGGTGATTACTTTTGGCTGTCCTTTTACAGTATGTAGGCCCTTAACAGGTACAAAATAGTACACTACCTAGATGTAGGTATGTGGTATGTACTAATGAGGGCAGAAAAATTGTGATTCAGGGTCATACCGCCTACTTCCCTTCCCACCTTCACAGTGTCCCTTGCCCCCTGTACTGACATGTGGATCTGCCATTTTAGATGCCCTGGAGCCTGAAACGCTGTAAAATGGAGTTTAATGAAGTGATTCGCACGATAGAATCGCGGCAATATTTGCATTCGTTGCAAATCGAATATTTCCTGAAATTCGTAACGCATTCGGGTTCATCAGCTTCGATTCGATCATCTCTAGTCTCCTTGTAAAGTAATACAGGAATCCAGTCAGTTACTAGACATTTAAGCATTATTGAAGACTGACCAAGCTGAGGGAAAACAAAAAGCCAGACTCAAAGGGGAGATGACCAGTGACGTAGAGGAGTGGGAGGAGAAAGGTGGAACTTATAGGGAGAATGACAGCCTTGGTCTACTGGAACACAACGTCACATTAGACTTGAAGAAAATGTTCATAGTACATGTATAACCAATGTGATACACCTATACATTCTACATTGCATTTATTTGAATAACATCAATTTTGAGTGGATAACTTTATAATGATAATTTAGTGTAACACAAAGATGCTGAAAAAGAAGACCATTCTACTCTACTCTTTGCTACTCTCTGATTATGATTGATTGTCTTGAACTTATGAGGTTAAATATTCAAGAGCCATTATAGGATAATAGAGAATCCATGGTTGATGCTGAGTTGTAATTGTAAGTTTGCTCCAAGTGATGCAAATATGTAATACACTAGACAGGATATATGGTGGCCACATGCAGAACGAAGTTCTACTTCAATAAACCACTCGATCTGAGCTGTCGGTTCAGAAATTAGAGTTGAATATATTCACTGAGATGTGTAAGATATCTGAAGGTAAGACATAATGGGTGCGGATACACTTTTATTACCGCCCACAAGTATGGGCCTATTGGAGTAAAGGTTTTCTTGAATCCTTGGGCAAACCAATCAAATGTAGAATCTGTAGTTTGTAATTCAAGTGTTCAAAGTCCTAGAGCTGCCAGAGAAGGCGCCCATCATACAAGTTCAGACCCACATGAAGGAAACAACCCCAGAAGCCAAGGGGACTGGATGGTGGAGAAGGCTGCCAAGGCTGCAGAGCTCCTTTCCTCCCACAGTTATGATACAGAGTGTACAGGTAGATGGGAAGTGTGGATCTGTCTGGTTAGGTCTCTTGCAGGAACCAACAATGCATGCTGACAGAGGCCAATGGAAGAAGAAAGAGGTGGTACAGGGCAAAGAGGGCATCTGGAGAGTCGGTAAGAAATTGTGTGTGCCAAGAGCCTTCTATCCCATGGAAACATAAATGGCCCCATACACTAAACAGAAGGGAGCTATGTGTGTAGTAATGTCCATACATTGGGTGGCCTCAGGATTCAACAATGCAGAAAGGTTTGTACAGACTTCATTATTTACATCTGTTATGACGTAGGTAAAACAATAAAGGCACCTGGACCAACACACTCCATAACCATCTTACCTGTTTTAGAGACTCCATCTAACTGCCTAAGGTGGACCAATATAAGTATGTCCTTGTCTGACTGTACTGATTCTCTAACCATAGATACAGTACAGAATAAAACTAAAAACCTTTTGTAAAGTTGTGCCCAGTTCAGATTCTGTAATTGTTACCCAGTTCCTTAAACACATGAGTGTGTGTCAGGAAATAAGTGAGGAAAGAGACGCTTACATATGATGACCCGTATAGATGTATCTAAGATGTGTTCTCTGATAACTGTTAAATCTTTGTCTTTACATAACCATGGTTGTTCCAGAGGAAAAGATAATCACAATGGATTGTTAGGATGTGACATTGTATGAGGAGAATCAGTGGGTGAGCATTGGTGTCCTGTACAAATAGCGTGGTGAAATAAGCATCTTAGTGGGTGATTCATTAACGAACCTACAAAGGAACGCAAACCACACTCTAGAAGTAAATCTGCAGCACCTGATAGGAGCCTTGACCCCCATGTGTATATTGATGCTATATGAGTCCCAAGGGGGGTACCAGATGAATAAAAAAATGTATAGATCAAGTAAAATCCAGATTTGAGTCTATAATATCCCAGATTTCCATAAACAAGAATGTAGACTGGATTAATTATATCTATTATAACCAGCAGAGATTCAGAAATATCTCAGTGGATGCTCTTAAAGGTCAGGCCGAACAACTAAGTGCTACATCCACTATGACATTCCAAAATGGTGTTAGCGGAAAAAGGGGGGGGGGTATGTAAAATGTTTGGGGAGACCTGTCAGTAGAACTTAAAAATGATTCTGGAATCTCAGACCCTTGGGATCAATACTTTGATTGGATGGGTGGGTGGAAAAAGACTTTGTCCCAAATAGGAATAACCATACTTATAATCCTGATAATCTTGCTTTTGTTGTGTGTTGTGTTTTGCTTTGCCTAAAAAAAAAATATGTGTGAGAAGGCTGTCGAGAATGCCATGCCAGTGATGACAAATGTGGACTTCGAGACTACTGATGAAGCCTATTCCACATTACAGAGCTTCAATGCCATCTATAACACCAGTGAACCACAGGGACAGCATCTAACTCCATGGCTGACATTTATCATTGTCTTTAGACTATTTTTTGTGTCTACAAAAGGCTCAAAAAAGGCGCAAGTAGGGTTTATTTGCACCTTTTTTTGCACCTTTTGGTTTACACATTTCTGCTGATGTGGAGTTACTGATTTTGACCATACACATGATATGGAAGGGTTTTGTGAACTGTGCCTTTTTGTGAAAAGGCGCACAAAAGGCACAAAGTCACTGAAAAGTCTCTAAAACTACACCGGCCCAGACTTAGCTTAGCTTTTTGGTGTATGTGAAGAAAGAAATTCAGAAAATGTCACCTGCACAAAATGTATCAAATGCTCTGTGACCATTTAATAAATTTGGTGCTCCTAGACATTACAAGCACACAAAAAAAGGTGTAGAAAAATGCTTCACTTACTACTACCATGATAAATGCCGGCTCATATGTGTAAAGTCTGAGACTAAGGGGGTCCATGGACAAGCCATGTGTCGTCTAAAGTTCAGTGAAGCATTTGAGAAAACACATTTGGGCAGATGAGTTAGGATGATGGAAATTACGGAAAGGTAAAATAGTCATTTTAAGGGAGATTGTAATGGATGCGTATATATATATATATATATATATATATATATGCAGCATAAAAAGACTATTTGACAAAGCTCATCCCCCACGCTACTCTGCTCCTTGTTTTCCCTCCTCCCGTTGAGTAGAGGAATTTTCTGTTCTAGCCAACACCTAAAACCTTCTAAAATATCTGAGACAGAGGGCGTACCTTAAATGGTATGCATATGGTATGCCAGGGCTAAAAAACACCTCCCCATAGAGGGTAGGAACTTATGCTAATTGCAATGTCTATGTAACATGGACGACTGCCAAATAAAGGTAGAAGTATGAAGTATTCAAAACTGACACAACTCTGTTTGATTTACTGTGGTGTATACATTCTGATAACGAATTAGGATATGGGTCAGATATTTACTGGGTCACTGATAAAATCCATATCATGTGTCTGTAATGTGAAGCATTATGTGGTAAGTGGACTACACAACTGGTGAAGGCTGCTCATTTTTATATTTTTCATTTGGACTTTCATTTGGAATTGAGCGCCCCTATGTCCATGTTTACTAGTGTGTTTCAACTTGTGACAAAGAGTGCCTGTCACTAAAAGTTATGCTGGTTGCTGTGTCTCTCTAATAGGACTACATTTTAAAATGCATGTAAGCTGCAAGAAGAATACAGCTGTGAAAAAAGGAATAAAAAGGGTTGTAATCTAATATGTGCTCTAGGAAAGTCTATGGAAAAATGGTTTCCAGTGCACACATTGGGGATATTTATCAAGGGTGATGTACGTGAACCTTTAGTACAATCTTAGTAAATAGTAGAAAACAGGGAGTAAAACAAAATCCATGGCACTAACCTAAAGAGAGAAGTGTGATCACTAAAGGACTGAGCAATCCCCACACAGCATGCCAGAAAAGGACAAATAGTGGGCAAAAGAAAAGCAAAAACTAAATCCAAAAGGTTACACTTTTGATTTGTGTGGTGGAAAATGTGTAAATGCACTAAATGTACTTAATGGTGCAGGGCATATGATAAATATAGTGCTGGTACCAGGGGTCTCACTAGATGAAAACATTCGGGCTCTGTGCCCCCAAATCAAAAGACAAATGCCCAAAATGTCAGCTGCTGAAGGAGTCCATTCAGCAGTGTTTTGTAACCAGCCATAGGCTGTCCAGACATCCTGAAGTTTGCAGTTTTGCAACATCTGTAGGCACACTGGTTTGGAAACACTACCATACACTTAGCAATCTCAGCCTGCCTGCTCAGCTTCCCCTGCTGGTCATGTGACTCACACAGAGGAAAAGAAAGACCAGAGAGTGCAAGCCATGCAGCAGCAAAGAATACAACAGGGCTGTCAGGTTACAAAGGTAAGGGCATATATACTGTGTCCAACCTCCCCCCCCCCACCACCATGCACAGTGACATCACAGTATTAATAGACACTGTGCATATTACCCTATGCCTGTGTATTATCCCTGTACTGTGACATCACTGTGTGTATTATCACTGTACTGTGATGTCACTGTGTGCCTAATCCCTGTACTGTGACATCACTCTGTGTATTATCCCTGTACTGTGACATTGCTGTGTGTATTATCACTGTACTGTGACATAACTGTGTGTATTATCTCTGTACTGTGATGTCACTGTGTGTCTAATCCCTGTACTGTGACATCGCTGTGTGTATTATCCCTGTACTGGGACATTTTTGTGTAATATCTATGAATTGTAACATCACTGTGTATTATTGCTGTACTGTGACATCCCTGTGTGTATTATCCCTGTACTGTGACATCACTGTGTATATTAATCCTGAACTATATTGTCCCTGGGTATATTAACCCTATACTGTGAAGTCATTGTGCAAATTATTCCTGTACAGTGCGTCCTGGATCTTTCGGTCCCTAGCAACGCCCCTGGCTGGTAGACATTTTCTACTTCAGTATTCCACTTTCTATGGTACCTTCTCTGTGACTTTTCCTGGGATTTTTAACCCATGCACCAAAATATGTGACTTTTTAAAAATGCTGTCCGCAGCCAGTTATGTAAGCCATGTCTGGACTGGTGTAGATTTGTGACAAATTGAAGGCATTGTAACAAATTGTGTGACAAACTGGGTATGAAAAATTCATGACCATTGCAAAAAGTTAAAGGGGTACTCCGGCGCTAAGACATCTTATTTTATTTATAAAATGCCTGATCGTGGGGGTCCCAGCTGTAATGCCCCCTCCATAGACTTGCGTTGAGGGGGCGGAGCGTGACATCACACGGCGGCAGAGCCGTGACATCACTATGATCTGTCCCCATGATCGCTAGTAATCGGACCCGGAGCGAGCACGCTCCGGGGGCTGATTCTAACAGGGTGCGGCGTGGAAGATCACGGGGGGCCCCAGCGGTGGGATCCCCGCGATCAGGCATCTTATCCCCTATCCTTTGGATAGGGGATAAGATGTCTTAGCGCCGGAGTACCCCTTTAACCATACTATGGCATACCTCCATAATTTTTGAAAAAGCTTCTAAAGCAAAAGTCGCAATGAAAAGTCTAAACTCAGCATTATTATCATTGTAGAAACCATACACTAACTTTCATTAGTCTTACCTGGAATCCACCACTCATAGACTCGCCAAACCAAACATGTTTCTTAGCAGTGCCTTCAGGACTGGTGTACCAGTTCTTTTGTGGAATATTTCTAGGATTGGCATTAAGGCATGTTTCGCCGGTTTCCATGTTGCAGAACACTTTAATGGCATCCATTTTACAACCTTGGTTAGGGTCAATCCAGTATTCACCTGAAAATCAAAAGAACAATAGTTTATAACAGAGCACAATATTAGTTGATAAAATTGTATCTTTTACATGGAGTTTGTATGTTACATAGTTCATAAGGTTGAAAAAAGCCCATCAAGTTCAACCTATATCCCTAATGAGTCCCTACAGAGTTGATGCAGAGGAAGGCAAAAAAATATATAAAATTAAAAATTCCTGACTCCAAATATGATAATTAGAATAAATCCTTGGATCAACCATCTGTCCCTATAAATCTAGTATACATAACCAGCGATGTTATTACTCTCCAAAAATGCATCCAGACCCCTTTTGAACTCTTTTACCGAGTTCACCATGACCACCTCCTCTGGGTGAGAATTCCATAGACTCACTGTTCTTACAGTAAAAAACCCCTGTCTGTACTTACCCTTGATATATTTAGATATAGTTATTAGGTCACCCCTAAACCTTCTTTTCTCTAAACTAGATAACCCTAATCCTAATAATCTTTCCGGGTACTGTAGTCCTCTCATTACATGTATTACTCTGGTTGCCTGTCTTTGGACCCTCTCCAGCTCCACTATATCTTTCTTGAACACTGGTGCCCAGTACTGTACACAGTGTTCCATGTGTGGTCTGACCAGCAATTTGTACAGTGGTAGAATTATTTCCTTGTCGTGGGCATCTATGCCCCTATTGATGCACCCCAGGATTTTATTTGCCTTGGCAGCAGCTGCCCAACACTGGTCACTACAGTTTAATTTACTGTTAACTAAGACTCCTAAGTCCTTTTCCACGTCAGTAATCCCAAGTGTTCTCCAATTTAATACATAATCCCAGCCCGGATATTCTTCCTCATGTGCATTACCTTACATTTATCACTGTTGAACCTCAACTGCCACTTCCCAGCCCAAACCTCCAACCTATCCAGATCCATTTGTAACAGTGCACTGTCCTCTATTGTGTTGACCACTTTACAGTGTTTAGTATCATCTGCAAAGATTGCTACTTTACTATTCAACCCCTCTACAAGGTCATTAATAAACATATTAAATAGAATAGGACCCAACACTGACCCCTGTGGTACCCCAATAGAAACAGTCACCCAATCAGAATAAGTACCATTAATAACCACCCTCTGTTTCCTATCACTGAGACAGTTACTTAACCACTTGCACACATTTCCCCCCAGCCCAAGCATTCTCATTTTATGCACTTTTATGTGGCACAGTGTCAATTGCTTTGGAAAAATCAAGATATACAACATCCGGTGATTCCCCTGGTCCAGTCTGGAGCTTACCTCCTCATAAAAGCTGATCAGGTTAATTTGACAGGACCAATCCCTCATAAACTCATGCTGATATGGAGTCACACATTTATTTTTATCAAGATACTCCTAAATAGCATCTCTTAGAAAACCCTCAAACAATTTACATACAATGGAGGTTAAACTGACAGGCTTATAATTTCCTAATTGCGTACATGAACCAAACCCATGCTACAGACTGTAGCAAACTTTGGTTTGCAGGTTTAGAATGAATACCATACCTCCCAGACGGCGGCGATCATTATGCACTGTTATTACAGAGGGAAGCCCAGTGGATCATTAAATTAGATGCCACCGGTTCACTGGGATTAAATGATCATTATGAAATTTCCCCGTTTTTATGACTTTTTCTATGTATAATTTACTGCATGTACATCTGTAACATTTATTTTGTTTGTTCTCCAGATCATGTTTTTTTCCCCCCTGACCCCGGTCACATGACTAAACTTGTTTACCTGTTGCCAAGGAGCCCTGCTGCGCAGTGCCCTTAAATGAAATAGCTGCACCCTCAAAAGCTGTACTCCGGGGTCATCGCACGAAATTGTCTGTCCCGGTCCTCAACCCTGCCACTCCCATTGCACCTGCCCGTACATGCGATGCACAGCTTTAAATAAAGCACACTTCTGGATGGTGAGTGCAGTCTGCGGTCTCTTCTTTGATTGCATTATTAGTGCCCTTTAGACCTTTGCACCACGGACTCCAGTGACTCTCGTGCCGCCGCAGCTCCACCTCCTAAGTTGCCTTTCATTCTTAGTGCTGGATTGTCGGCCAGCACCCGTATTTTCTATTTTGTTATTATATTGTTAAGGGCTTCTCTGAGTTGATCAAACTTTGCCTTCCTAAAGTTTAGTGTTTTTGTGGCCCCTCGAGAGGTTTCCTTATTGCAGAACAAGTTATAATGTATTATATTATGATCACTATTTCCTAGGTGTCCTTCTACCTGCACATTAGAGATGTCGCGAATTGTTCGCCGGCAAACAGTTCCAGGCGAACTTAGCATGTTCGCGTTCGCATCGCCAGGCAAACATATGTGAAGTTCGATTCGCCCCCTATACTTTAGCATTGCGGTAAACTTTGACCCTGTGAGTCAGAGTCAGCAGACACATTACAGCCAATCAGCAGCAGTCCCTCCATTCCAGACCCTCCTACCTCCTGCACAGACGCCATTTTACCCTCATTCGGCATGCTGCAGGCTTAGAAAGTGGAGGGACAGAGAAGCTGCTCCTGCTGTAATAGGGAAAGCGATAGCTAGGTTGCTGCTAGGTGGTGTATTCAGGGTCCACTTTACTCCTAAAGCACTAGTCTAACATCTGCTTTAAGGACAGCATCCAAAAAAGCCCTTTTTAGGGCTCAAATATCAGTCCGTCTGTCTTGCAACAGCTGGAGGCACCCTGGTTGGGAGGGAACCGCTGGTTTAAAGGGGTACTCCAGTGTAAAACTTAAGTTCCTTCAAGCAACTAACTACAGTATTAAAAGGGCTATAAGTTCAGTCCGTGTGTCTTGCAACAGCTGGCGGCACCCTGGTTGGAAGGGGACAGCTGGTTAAAATGGGTACTCCAGTGTAAAACTTAAGTTCTTTCAAGCAACTAACTACAGTATTAAAAGGGCTATAAGTTCAGTCCCTGTGTCTTGCAACAGCTGGAGGTACCCTGGTTGGGAGGGAACCGCTGGTTAAAAGGGGTACTCCGGTATAAAACTTAAGTTCCTTCAAGCAACTAACTACAGTATTAAAAGGGCTATACGTTAAGTCCGTGTGTCTTGCAACTGCTGGAGGCACCCTGGTTGGGGACCTCTGCTTAAAAGGGGAACTCCGCTGGCAACCTTTTTTGCTCATTGTCACACTAGTGCAAATCACATTTGGTGTGATAGTTGTTCAAATAATAAATAAAAAAATACCTTTTTGGGCTGTGAAATAAAACCAGTGCTGCCTAAAGGGGGGCTCTAACTATGTGCTGCCTAATATGGGGGAATCTATGTGCTGCCTAAAGGGGGGATCTAAATATGTGCTGCCTAAAGGGGGCTCTATGTGCTGCCTAAAGGGAGGCTCTAACTATGTGCTGCCTAATATGGGGGAATCTATGTGCTGCCTAAAGGGGGGCTCTATGTGCTGCCTAAAGGGGGGCTCTATGTGCTGCCTAAAGGGGGGCTCTAACTATGTGCTGCCTAACATGGGGGAATCTATGTGCTGCCTAAAGGGGGATCTAACTATGTGATGCCTAAAGGGGGATCTAACTATGTGCTGCCTAAAGGGGGCTCTATGTGCTGCCTAAAGGGAGGCTCTACCTATGTGCTGCCTAAAGGGGGGCTCTAACTATGTGCTGCCTAATATGAGGGAATCTATGTGCTGTCTAAAGGGGGCTAAAGCACGTTATTCCAAAGAATTTAGGAATAATAGGTGATTTTTGCCCTTTATGGATTAAAACCAGACTCGGCATCAACTATGTAATTTTCCATGGGAGTTTTGCCATGGATCCCACTCCGGCACGCCACAGTCCAGGTATTAGTCCCCTTGAAACAACTTTTAAATCACTATTGTGGGCAGAAAGAGTCCCTGTGGGTTTTAAAATTCGCCTGCCCATTGAAGTCAATGGCGGTTCGCCCGGTTCGCTGGTTTGCGAACATTTGCGGAAGTTCGCGTTCGCCGTTCGCGAACCGAAAATGTTATGTTCGCAACATCACTACTGTACATTAGTTACTCTGTCGGGGGCGCCCTTCTGGACTTAATATTTTCCAACAAACCTGACAGAGTAACTGGGGCAGAAAATTGTCTTTAGCTATAGTCAGAAACCTGTTTCCTTTATGAGATTCGCATTTCTCAGTCTCCCAGCTTATATCAGAATAGTTAAAGTCCCCCATTATTACCACCTCTGTTACGCCGAGCGCTCCGGGTCCCTGCTCCTCCCCGGAGCGCTCGCGGCGTTCCTCTCTCTGCAGCGCCCCGGTCAGACCCGCTGACCGGGAGCGCTGCACTGACACTGCCGGCGGGGATGCGATTCGCATAGCGGGACGCGCCCGCTCGCGAATCGCATCCCAAGTCACTCACCTGTCCCGGTCCCCGGCTGTCATGTCCTGGCGCGCGCGGCTCCGCTCCTTAGGGCGCACGCGCGCCAGCTCTCTGAGATTTAAAGGGCCAGTGCACCAATGATTGGTGCCTGGCCCAATCAGCCTAATTAGCTTCCACCTGCTCCCTGGCTATATTACCTCACTTCCCCTGCACTTCCTTGCCGGATCTTGTTGCCTTGTGCCAGTGAAAGCGTTTAGTGTTGTCCAAAGCCTGTGTTCCAGATCTTCTGCTATCCACATTGACTACGAACCTTGCCGCCTGCCCCGACCTTCTGCTACATCTGACCTTGCCTCTGTCTAGTCCTTCTGTCCCACGCCTTCTCAGCAGTCAGCTAAGTTGAGCCATTGCTGGTGGATACGACCTGGTTGCTACCGCCGCAGCAAGACCATCCTGCTTTGCGGCGGGCTCTGGTGAAAACCAGTAGCAACTTAGAACCGGTCCACCGACACGGTCCACGCCAATCCCTCTCTGACACAGAGGATCCACCTCCAGCCTGCCGAATCCTAACAACCTCATTTTGATTTGCTGCTTTGTCTTTTTGCTTTCATAATTGATCTTCTGCCATTATATTTCGTGGCTTAGAGCAAACCCCCATCAGAAGTTTTTTTTTTTTCTCCGTATATTTCTACCCATAATGACTCCACATTATCGTTTCCCTCCCATATATGTTCCCGCAGTGCGGCCTTCACATAAAGGCAAACTCCTCCCCCTTTCCGTTTCGTCCTCTCCTTCCTGAATAGACTATAGCCCAGTATGTTGACCGCCCAGTCCTATTTATCGTCTCTGGTGTACCCACTATGTCATAATTTTCCTCAGACAATATCAACTCCAGTTTGTCAGTTTTATTGGTTAGATTTCTGGCATTAGTCAAAAAGCAATTCAAAGGTGTATGCTTTTTTTCATATGAAGCCTATCCCTAATAACTATTCTAACCCCTCCCTCCACTCCAACCAAAGTTACATTAATAAGTTTCAGCTCTCTATCTACACTATCTTTCCACTCTATATTGTAGTTCCCCTCCCCCCCAGTCCCTAGTTTAAACTTATGTTTAAAGTTATTTTCTCCCGAGCACATCTGCACCCTCCCCATTGAGGTGCAGTCGGTCCTTATGGTAGAGCCGGTATCCAACAGAGAAGTCGGCCCAGTTCTCCATGAACCCAAACATTTCCTTCCTACACCAGCTTCTGAGCCACTTGTTTACCTCCCTAATCTCCCACTGCCTCTCAGGTGTGGCTCTTGGTACTGGTAACATTTCAGAAAATATTACCTTATATTACCTTACCTTAGATCCTTTCCTTAAGCTTGCGGCCTAAGTTCCTGAAATAATTTTTAACCTCTTAAGGATGCAGGGCGCACCTGTATACCCTGTGCCCGGTCCCGGTATAAAACGCAGGGTCACGCTGTGACCCCCCATCATACCGGGTCGGTCCCGGTGGCTAATGACAGCCGGGACCCTGGGCTAATAGCGTGTGGCACCGATCGTTGTGCTGCACGCTATTAACCCTTTAGACGTGGCATTCAAAGTTGATCGCCGCATCTAAAATGAAAGTAAAAGCTTCCCAACAGCTCAGTCGGGCTGATCAGAACCATCGCAGTGAAATCGCGATGTCCCGATCAGCTAGATGGGAGCAGAGGTCCCCTCACCTGCCTCTGTTGCGTCCGATTGGCGATTGATTGCTCCAAGCCTGAAATCCAGGCTTGAGCAATCGACCGCCGATTAAACTGATCTTTGCCATGTCAATGCATGGCAATGATTTGTGTATGAGATCTGTATGTGCATTGAAATAGCCATCGGGGGCTATTGCAAAAAAAAAAAAGGGTAAAAATAAATTAGTAAAGATCATTTAACACATTCCCTAATAAAAGTAAGAATCCCCCCCCTTTTCCCATTTAAAAAATAAAAATAAACATATGTGGTATCACCGCATGTGGAAATGTCCAAACTATAAAAAAAATATCATTAATGAATCAGCACGGTCAATGGTGTACACGCAAATAAATTCCAAAGTCCAAAATAGCGTATTTTGGGTCACTTTTTATATCATGAAAAAATGAATAAAAAGCGATCAAAAAGTCTGATCAATATAAAAATGATACTGATAAAAACTTCAGATCACGGTGCAAAAAATATACAGGCCCGTATGCGGAAAAGTAAAACATTTATAGGGGTCAGAAGATGACAATTTGAAACCTATAAATTTTCCTGCATGTAGTTATGATTTTTTTTTAGAAGTAATACAAAATCAAATGTATATAAGTAGGGGATCATTTTAACCATATGGACCTACAGAATAAAGATAAGATGTCATTTTACCGAACAATGTACTGCGTAGAAATGGAAGCCCCCAAAAGTTACAAAATGGCATTTTTTCTTCAAATTTGTCGCAGAATTATTTTTTTTCCGCTTCGCCCTGAATATTTTGGTAAAATGACTAACGTGCCTGCAAAGTAGAATTAGTGGCGCAAAAAATAAGCTATATTATGGAATTTTATGTGCAAAATTGAAAGCATTATGATTTTTAGAAGGTGATGAGGAAAAAAAGAAAAATGCAAAACTGTAAAACCTTGTGTCCTTAAGGGGTTAAGGACACTTCACTTACCTCTTACTTTGTCATTGGTGTCAATGTGTACCATGACTGCTGGGTCTTCTCCAGCCCCACCCAGCAACCTGTCAACACAATCCGCAATGTGCCGAACTCGAGCGCCAGGAAGACAACACATTGTTCAGCAATCCCAGTCTTTGTGACAGATCGCCTTGTCTGTCTCCCTAATAATATTAGTCCCCCACTACATGGTCTTATCTGGCCTGCCCTGCACTCCTCCTTCCCTCCTTGCTGGAGCAGTCACCCCCCTGGCGGTCAGAGGCAGAGCCCTGCTGCAGTACTGCTAGTTCTAAAATGACATCCCCCTCATCTGCCCACTAGGCAAACTTGTTGGGTTGTGCCAGTTCAGGACTAGCCTTCCTGACACTTTTCCCTCTACCCAGTTTTCTAACTGTAACCCAGCTAACTGTCTGACTGTTCTGCACCTCCATCCCACTATCCCCCCCCCCCCCCCTCTACCTCACAGAGTGCTTTATCAGTGAGAAGCAGACTCCTTTCCAAGTTGTCAATGTGCCTTAGTGTTGCTAGTTGCTCCTCTAGATCCAGGATCTGGGCTTTTGAATGAACAACTCGCACACATCTCGCACAGCAGTATGCACCCTTGAACTGCTGTTCAAGGATTGCATATATCATGCAAGATCTACACTGGACTACATTTTCCATCTTAGTTTTGGGGATTGCAAAAATAAACAGTAAAAAACAGAAGTCAATTATTCAATTATACTCCCTCAATTTAAAGTCCCTTAATTGTATATCACAAGCTCAGACAATCGCTTAGTGTATTTGCTTTTAAAGTTACCAAATACCACCAGTTTCTCTTTTACCAGAATCGCGGTTTGGATCTCCCACCCATGACACAATCGCATGCATGAGATCCATTGCCACAGCAGCCCAAGCCTTTACCTAGGGTGCTGTGGCTGCCAATGATCTTCTATTGATAGAGCTTTACTGTGGCAGGCTCTACCAACAGTAATGGATCAGTGCAGTACAGATGTGCTGCACTGATCTGTATGAGCCTGTATGAGTCTAATAATGGCTCATACAAGTCCCTTACGTGGCCTAAAAAATTTAAGAAAAAAAATCTAACCAATGTATAGATTAACCACTTTCATAATAACATTTTAAATCATATTTTTTTTTTTTTTTTTTGGCATTTGAAAAGAAAATAGTAAATGAAAATAAATATATTTGATCAGGAATTGTTCAAACTAATATAACATAAAATACAGTTCTGTGCCAAATTAGTTCAGATAAAAACTACAGATCACGGTGAAAAAAAAATAAAAATAAAATAAACAGCTTCTGCATAAAAAAAACAGCTGTCTGCATAACCTTCACACAGTCCTGTATCTGCATAACCTCTTTAAACTTGCTGGAGTGCCATGCTGCACCAGGACCACTCACTGTTGTTGCCTTTAGCCTGTGCAAAAACCAATGCCCCAGAACTCAAAGAAAAAGGAGCAATGTCTAGCAGCTGCAGCAGAGCCAAAACCCTGCAGCCCTCTTCATAGCTTTCTCTAATAATTTGAACACATTTGAGCATCCCCCTGACAATCTGGGAGGCCCACCAGGAATCTGCCAGAGCCAGCAGATTGTCAGTGGGTCTGGCATTGATGCCACTTTATGTAATAAATGTGCTCTCAAATAGAATTTGAGTTCTGTCTCAAGTGCAAATTATAGAAAAGCATTAAAATTTCTAACGCTTCTTACTTCCATAATCATTATAATAGCTGTGCACTACTTACCACTCTTAAGATCTGGGTGGCAGAATTGAAGGTCACGGCAGTTACGAGCTGGGTTCTTTCTGGTTCCATCAGGACTGATTATATTTTCTATCTGACTATTGATGGATTTTAATGAGGACATAATCTCAGAAGTAGTTGTTGTATCAATTGGTTGGTCACCATAGTATGGAGATGATGGTCCTTTTTCCCCACCATATGAACCAAGGTTAGCTCCTCCACCATCACAGCAAGGACCAGGTGGGCCAGGGGGACCAGGCTGTCCTGGTAGCCCAGGTTGTCCAGATGAACCCTAGAATATACAAACCAACTAGTCATGATAATAATAATAATAATTATAATAATTATTGCAACCTATTTGTCCTAAAGATTGCTTTCTATATATACAGTAGTAGTTGTGTTATTTATTATGTAAAAAAGCTTTAAAAAATATATTTTACCTCTGGGCCAGTTTCTCCTCTATTACCACGGGGACCTGGAGGTCCTATGGGTCCTGGATATCCACTGGTGCCATCTTTACCAGGGGCACCGTTAGATCCTGGTGGACCCTAAAACATTATATAATTTTTATCATATTATTAAACATTTTGTTCTTTCTGAAATCAGCATTCCAAAAATGTATACCAAACTTGAATGCTTTACTTACTCTAGGACCTAGAGGACCTGGGGATCCAGCAACACCTTGTTCTCCAGAAGGACCCTTAAATAAAATAGTTATATTTTAAATAATGTACATTTTACACAATTAACAATGGACATGAATAGCCCCAGATGGACCCAACTTACATATCTTGTGGCAAAGGAGTCTGTTTATATAAAGAAAAGAATAATGCTGCAGTGCTATTTTCCCACAAAAACAATTGAATAAGTCATTTGAACCTATCAGAGCCTCTAAGCCACCGAGGTGTACATAGCATTATTCAATAGTAGACAGCACTACATATATTTTACTATGCAGTATATCTTTTTTTAAATAACATTTTCAGTGATTCGTTGAAACAGTTCCAATGTAAAAAATGTAATCTAAATATTGGCAGAAGAAAGCAGTAAGTAATATGATTTGAACTGAGGAGACTATATTGTAAATACATCATCAAATTTTTTTCCCATTAATACTTAAAAAACTTAAACTTAAAAAGCTTAAATTAAAAATAATTATGAGCCTTGATGTAAACTTACAGGAGCACCAGGGGGGCCAGGATTGCCGGGGTGTCCACGATGACCTTTCATTCCATTGGTACCTCGCTCTCCTGCTTCACCTTTATCTCCCCTTGGGCCCTGGAGACCCTAAAAAAAATGCATGAAAATTTTACATTATAATCTTAATCAACATCGACATTCTCCCACTATATTTATCTAGCTATACAGTATGGTATATTTCAGAATGTGAGGAGTATAAATTCCATTGTAAACAAGCAATAAAAGAAATGCTCAAAACCTACGGGTTGACCTCGAGCACCAGCAGGACCAGCAGGACCGGAAGGACCAGCAGGACCCTAAAATAAAAGAAAGTGTATGTGAAATTGTGTTTTTATTTTTCAGAGAATTATTCTGCTTCCCATGATTTTGAATTGGGTAATGCAATTAGGTAATATACAGTACGATACTTAACCCTAACAAATCATTTTACAGAGGTTGACCATATGTGATATATTAAACAAGACAAATTAAATTTAAATTAACTAAACTTCAAAATTCTGATATTCAGGAAACATATACCTTTAATCCTTTTAAGTATGTTGTATGATACTACTCTCTTGGTCAAATATTTTCTTTTCACCTACTTTCTTGTTGCCATTTTGTGTATCTGTTATATTTACAATAGATTAGCCCAATAAATAACTCAATGATTTATTCTTATTATGTGAGGACAGGAACCGTTTTTATTTTAGCAAATGTTTAACATATGAAACTGTTTAACTGTATAAAGCTATCCTAATCATTTATACTGAAAAATAACTGGTTATGTGAACCAGCATATAGATTATTAAATTATTGTCCAATTATTTGTTGTAAAAAGAGTTAATTAGCATGTCATGATTTATCGCAAGTAAAAATATGTTTACATATTGTTAACCATATTATTTGTTAATAAAGAAGACTTACAGTTTCTCCTCTATCCCCTGATTTTCCTGCTGGACCAACAGGGCCTGGGGCACCAGGGTGGCCTGGAGTCCCAGGAGCACCAGGGGAGCCATTTTCACCACGATCACCCTGTAACACAGTACAATAGGTTAATAAAAATAAATAAATAAAAATATGGCATACTATTGAAATGATTGAATTACATATTTACCTTTGGGCCAGAAGATCCATCCCGTCCAGGCAAGCCATCACTACCTGCATTACCCTTAATGCAAAAATTAATATTTTACAGTTACTTTTTAATGCACAAAATAATAATAATAATAAATAAGATCTCCCAATGATAGCTAATTCCATTAAAAACCAGGATTTTCATTTACTTTTAACTATATAATGAGGTTGTAGATAATAATCATATTTGTTTTTTTACAAGCCCATGTTATAAGTAACATACGTCTCTTCCAGCTTCTCCAGGGGAACCATTAAGACCAGCTGGGCCTGCTGGGCCCGGAGAACCACGATCACCCGGGGATCCATTGGTACCTGGTCTACCATCTTCACCCTTAAAATAAAATAAATAACTTGTGAAGTTATGTAAATTAATAAGGTATCACACAGTCTCAGTATGGGCTTTCTTATTGCAAGATGTAAGATATTAGCATGCAAAGTAGCCAAAACTTAACTAAACATATAGAAAAAATAAAACAATATGTAACATGAGAAATGATTTATGCAATACCTTAGCACCTGGAAGGCCAGGACTACCTGGTCTACCCTGTAGACCAGGTAAACCTACAATACCACGTGAACCAGCTGGGCCAGAGATACCAGAAGGACCTGGAGCACCCTGTGAAATAAATAAAGAACATACTTTATAAATACTATATAACTTGATATGCTTAAACCACTTTTATAACTCTTGGAGGATTTCTCAATGGATTCACAGCCAAACTAAATTCTAATTGCAAAATGCTAAATATTCTCAAATTCTTGCACTGTCAATTTTTGGGTTTAGTTGAAATTATATAGTAAATACTAACTGCTTCTCCTCGAGAACCTGGTGGACCTCTCTCTCCTGCTTGACCTGGCTCACCCTTTGGACCTGCAGAACCTGGATTACCAGGAGCACCAGAACTGCCTGCTGGACCTGGAGGACCATCTTTTCCTGGTCCACCAGCAGCACCAGGAGGACCAGCATTGCCCTATAATAAAGAAAAAGATTCAGGTTAAGTTCAGTTAGTGCACTGAACTAAACAAACCAATATTATTCTCTACAAAAGCATGCCTATAAATATTACTCATTCTTATAATGCAAAAGATTAAATGGCATAATTATACATGTCAGTCCCATGTTTGCTATCTATATGCTGAGAGATATTGGCTAAGAGACATCTATATGATATCTATATATTAAGAGACATTGGCTAGGATGTCCAGTTAGCTGTATTATTCATACCACTCTGAATGGTATTCTAAAGATGTATTGTATTAAGTTGTAATAAATAAAATATACAGTTTGATATCATTTTTAGATTTATGATTCAGATGGGTATCAAAGACAGCAGGCATGCATGGTGTCTACTTACATTAGATCCTGGAGGTCCAGGTAAACCACGAGCACCAGGGAATCCAGCAGCACCCTGTAGAGCATAAAACAAATATGCTGAATGAATCTAAGGTCCAAAAATATTGGTTTCTATATATATATATTATACTAGTTGAGTACCCGGCACTGCCCGGTTTTTCCTACCTAATCCTTGTGGGGGAAGAAAAGCAAATGCTGTCATATGCTGTCCTCAAATCCTGACCCCATATCTCCTCCTCATATCCTTTCCCCAAATACCCTCCTCTTATTCTATCCTCATATCCTGTCCTCATATCCCGTCTTCATATCCCATCCTCATATCCTGTCCTCATATCCCGACCTCATATCCTGTCCCCTTATCCCCTCCCCATATCCCACCAATATCCTGACCTCATATCCCATCTTCATATCCTGTCCTCATATCCTGTCCCCATATCCAGACCTCATATTCTGACCTCATATCCTGTCCTCATATCCCATCTCCATACCCTAACCTCATATCTTGTTCTCATATCCTGTCCTCATATCCCATCCCCATATCTGACCCTATAACCCAACCTCATAACCAGTCCCCATATCCCACCTCATATCCCATCCAAATATCCTGTTCTCATATCGAATCCTGGTTTCTAATCCTTATATCCCATCCTCAGGTGGGGCTGAGTTGTGATGAAGATATTGTAATATTGATATTGTACTGAAAATAAAAGGGGTGTGGCTGAAAGGGTGAGCATGTCTTTTCAAGATGGAGCATGGAATGGGGGGAGGTTGCAGCTTGCCAGTCTGACTGACGCATTCATCAGGAGATGCAGAGCGGAGTTTGTGGAGTAAGGTACCAGAAGTCCAATATACTTGTATGGGACTTGAAACAAAAACTCAATCCTTCACATAAGGGGGTAGGTTAGGGTTAATTTAATTATTAATTATTTGTCATGAAGTAACATGCGACCAAGTATTTGCAAATTATCTCCAGCCGTCCCCAAGTTATGCTGAAACATACATTTCCCATGGAATTGCATTGGACTTTAAACAAAAACCCCGCCCCTCGCAAATGGGTGGGTAAGGGTTAAATTACCTATCCTATGTTTGTTCTTGACATATAAGTAACATGTGTATCAAGTTTCATGGCAATATACACCCACACATACATACACACACACATTGGGGGAGATTTATCAAAGGATTTAGACTGATTTTTCCTGTCTAAATTCTCGAACAGAAAGTCGCAGTCTAAATATATGCGACTTTTCTGCGACTTTTGCTTTAGAGGATTTTTAGAACAGTAAAATGCATTGGTGCTGAATTTATCAAAAGCAACTTTTCAGCAACAAGTCGCATTGGCTGAATGTACGCCGAAATGTCAGACCATGTTGGAGCAGGTTTAAATACAGGCTAAAGCATAGATCTCAAAGTCTGTGCACAGAATTTATCAAGAGCCATGTGACTTTTGATAAATTAGGCGCACAATAGACTAGGCTAACCCTCTGTAGTTTGGTCTATATTGATGCGGGACATAGACAACTTTGATAAATATCCCCCATTGAGTTTTATATATATACATGTAGATATATACATACATACATACATTTATCATTGTTGCTTTGGTAAGAAAGTTCTGAAATTATTTTGGTTGAGAATTATCAAAACCTGTCCTGAGGAAAGTTGCCCAGTTGCTCATAGCAACCAATCAACTCGCTTCTTTCATTTCTAACAAGGCCTCTACAAACAGACAGAAGCAATGTGATTGGTTGCTGTGAGCAACTAGGCAACTTTTCCTCTGGACAGGTTTTGATAAATCTCCCCCTTTTTCTTTTTTTTGCTTTAGTTGCTTATGTGCCACATCTTTATCATACTATCAAAGTGGGTTTATTAAATTTGGCTCACATGAGCAAAACAAAAAAGACGCAGCATAGACTTTTGTGAGACTTTTTTGAGACTTTTTAAATTTGCTCAAGTACGGGAGTTTTGCACACTAGGTCAGACCTGGAGTTGACTTGTGACTTTTTGTAAGGGGTTTGCAACTTTTTTTTTTGCCTACGAGCGACTTTCACATATCATAAATTTGTGACCACTGCACAGTAAAACTGAAATTTGCTTAGGTAAAGGCTGTTGGTAATTTTTTGCTTACCCAAAAAGTCGTTCATAAAAGAACACACATTTGTTTTTTTGCGCGCCAGGAGTAAGCAAATTGCAGTGATACCCTTCATTGACAATGGCAGACATGTAACAACTATAATGCAGCTTTTGCTAATTTTTATAGGTCTTTGTTACTTTTAAACATGTTGCTGTTGGGAAAGTATCAACCAAGGCTTTTTTTTATTCTCTTGGTATTTTTTTTTTTTCATTCTGATCATGGGACATATACAGAATAACTATAGAATAAATATATTACAATTATATTTTTTAATTACATGTATTGAAACATACCAATATATTTCTAGAACCTAGCCATTATTAATACCAGAATTAGTGCTGACATTGCTCTACACCTTTGTGGAATTATAACCAAACATAGATTTGTATGACATTATAAATCAAAATAAAATATATACATAAATATATTTACTCACAGCTGTGCCTGGTGCACCACGGTCACCTTTAACTCCCTGAGGACCAGGACCACCCTGTGATGAGAGTGTGGATGAACAGATACATTTTAAATTCACAAATCTAATTAAAAAAAATGTTTATGGTAATAGAAAAATAAATAGAATGAAATCAAAAATAACTCACAGCAGGACCAGGACCACCAGCAGGTCCTGCAACACCTGGAGGACCAGACTCTCCTCTTTCACCAGGACCACCCTTATCTCCTTTACCCCCAGGTTCTCCATTCTGACCCTGAACACAAAACATAAAAAAGGTTAGAAACTCCCTTAGAAGAAGGTGTTATGTAGTCTACGTTGCTTTGTAGCTTTAAGGTATGTTCACACGCGCATATTTTGCTGCAGATTTGCTTCAGCAAATTTTGCTACTCGTTGACTTTAATGAGTGGCAAAATATGCTAAACCAAATCTGCAAAAGAAAATATACCAATGGGTAGGAAAATATGTAGTACCCCTAAAGGTACGTTCACACGTGCATTTGCACGTTTAGCAGATTTTGCCACTCATTAAAGTCAATGGGTAGCAAAATTTGCTGAAGCAAATCTGCAGCAAAATATGCGTGTGTGTCCCTACCCTAAAGCTGTATAAAATGTTATTTCTTGCCTGTTTCTGGTGCACATTCTGCACTAAAAAATGCTGCAGTTATTAGCAATATAAATCCCCATCCAAATGTAGCCAATGCAATCTGTGCAGACTATGCACTATCCACAACATACCACAGTTTTGTGATGCATTTAATGTACAGTTTTAATAATGGGGTCTATAGATCCATTTTATGTATGTGCCGAGACCTATCCCCATGCTTACTTTAAGAGGAATTTGCTGTACACTGCCTCAATGCATTGTAAAAGGAGCCCAACAATGCATTGGAAAAGGAGGCCAAAAGTGCATCCATGCAGCTGAGTCCACTGGATGAAATAGTGCAGACCTATTTAAAGGGGTATTCCGGGAAAAAGCATTTATATATATATATATATATATATATATCAACTGGCTACAGAAAGTTAAACAGATTTGTAAATTACTTCTATTAAAAAATCTTAATCCTTTCAGTACTTATGAGCTTCTGAAGTTAAGATTGTTCTTTTGTGTCTAAGTGTTCTCTGATGACACGTGTCTCGGGAACCGCCCAGTTTAGAAGCAAATCCCCATAGCAAACCTCTTCTAAACTGGGCGGTTCCCGAGACACGTGTCATCAGAGAGCACTTAGACAGAAAAGAACAACCTTAACTTCAGAAGCTCATAAGTACTGAAAGGATTAAGATTTTTTAATAGAAGTAATTTATAAATCTGTTTAACTTTCTGGAGCCAGTTGATATATGAAAAAAAGTTTTTTTTCCTGGATAACCCCTTTAATTGAACTGGATACAGCTATGCCACATGGTATACTAAGTCCTTATACTATGGCACCAAATGTATATATTGGATGTACACGTTAGGGACTTCCCTACCACTAAAAAACTTTTACAATTCACTTTTATCAGGTAAAAAGTAATGGTTTGAAACATATTAGGTAACCAGCTGCATGGCACACTACTTCTGTGTGTTATCCTAGACTAAATGTCATGGTCAAATCTTGTATTTTGTCCTCAAATGAGAAGAAAATGCATGTAGCAAGCTATATAAGCCTTTGACATTTCTGGCTTTCTTGCAAGCCATATAAGCCCTTGACTAAACAAAATATTTTTTGGGTGTAGAAAATATCTAAATTTCACACACATTGAACCACAATGCCAAGCTAAAAACTGTCAGACCTGAGAAAAACAAGAGGCTGGGTGCTTCGTAACATTTTTCTTACTCCACATCTACACCTAAAAGATTGACTGTAGACATTGTGAAATAGTGTAATCACTACCGTAATTATTTTACTCAACAGTTTTGGCTGTAATACATTATAGCTTGATGGGAGGAATACTATCCAGAGTCACTTACAGGTGCTCCAGGAAAGCCAGCGGGACCAGGTGGACCAATTTCCCCACGTTCTCCCTAAAGGGGAAAAATAAACAAAAATAAACTGTAACATTATGTAATGTTGGTTACATTCAGATGCAAAGTTCTGCATTATTCTAAAAACAGATTTTTATAAAATGATAATAGCTAACATTGTTTATGTAAGTAAAAATCATAAAAAGGATTTAAAACATAAAACTTTATTAGCATGATGTGAAGAATGCCTTATCTGCAACTGATTCCCAGTGGGAATGATGCAGATTTCACCTCTTCTAAGTAGTGACATCTGCACAAAGATTTTTTCCTGTCAATAACACTGTTACACAAATATTATGATTACACTACAATTGAACCGTAAATAGCTATGCGACTGTGACCTGGACAGCTGCAGAAAAGAATTTGCTAATACTTCTATTTTTTTAACCCCTTAAGCCCATTTTTGCCTATAGGACACAGCCTGCTTCATGTTTGCATTTCTGTTTTGTCCTCCTTGCTTTCTAAGAGTCACAACTCTTTTATTTTTTCATCTTCAGACCCACATGAGGGCTTGTTTTTTGCATGACCCATTGTACTTTGAAATGACAACTTCCATTTTACCCCCCCACAAAAAAAAATTCCATTGTGTGAACAATTTTATTTTTGTAAACTGAGAACAGGGGCCTACTCATATTTATAATATATATATATATATATATATATATATATATATATATATATAGTAAACTTTTATTTTTTTAGGGGACTATTAATAGCAATCTATAAATTGCTATTACTGTTCGGTGCTGTTTATAGGCATAGCACTGATCAGTACTATTGGCAATCTACTTCTCTAGCCGGAGCAGGCCAGGAGGCAGGGGACTCATCGGACCTCCATGATTACGCAGCCGGTGGTCTGATTAGTTAGTATTGATCACAGAATCTGAAGGATTAATTGCGGGCAATGTCCACCATTACCGGCGAGTCCCTCGCTTCTGCTAGCAGGCATGACCCGCCATGCATGAAGTGATTGCAGTTTCTTTGGTGGCTTCATGTAGAGGACATAAATGTATGTCTTGGTGCATTAAATACCAGGACACCAAGATGTACATTTACTTCCATTGTCCTTAACAGGTTAAGCACTATTAAGGCTATATTAATTAAAATTGGACGCTATGTCCATTACATTTGGGCTATACCTAAGACATACAGTACATTTGTTTACAAACAACTATTGCAAGTTTTCTACCAAGTGTAGACAGGTTTACATTTTGATATTGTTCTTGATAGATTGATCCTGCTACACTGTATGTCACCACATGTAAAGTATACTATGGTGTATAAATCAATTACATACATAAGGCATCTTCTTTTTCAAATACAAAAAGCAAAAATTATTTTAGTGCATACCGACAGTATGCCAACTATTTTTTTTTTTTACGTGACCAGTCAAATTTATAATAAAAAGCAATGGCTAACAATGAAAATGTTATGTTTTCAAGTTACTTTCTAAACATTTTTTTAAACTTAAGTTTTACAGCTAAGTGATACATTTATATCAATTTAAAAAATGTTAACTAAAACATGCATAGTGCTACATAACAATTAATATACATTTGGTTAGCCATATAATTAAGGCTGCTGAAAAATTGTACTTACAGGACCACCACGTGCACCAGTGGGCCCAGGGGGTCCAGCTGGACCACCATCACCCTATAAAAGAAACATTAATCTGTTAAATATTGTAGTTGTACAAACTGAAGATAAAGCATGAGAATTAACTGTGTGAACTATTATATAAAGAAACAGAATACAATATTACCTTATCGCCAGCAGGACCAGCAGGACCAGGAGGACCAATAGGGCCAGTGAGTCCCTATATTAAGACAACGGATATATATTAAACCAAAATGTCACAAAGTCATTATTTCAAGTTTTCTAGTGTGAAGCAAAATCATTATTACACATTTATAACATTTAATTGTACAATCCTACACCATCTCAATTGGATAATTCAGAACTTTAATTTGTCTCATTTAATATTTACCCTCACACCATCTTTTCCTGGAGCTCCATCAGTACCTTTGCCACCTGGTTCACCCTGAAAGCACAATACAATAAAATATTAAAGTTATTTCAGGAAAGTGAATTACCGGTATATCTTTTCATATGTGTATTGATGTACACAATAAACACAAATAATGAACAGACCTTCTCTCCTTTTGGCCCAGCACTTCCATATCCTCCTCTTTCACCAGGCATTCCTTGGAGACCAGGTGGTCCCATTGCTCCAGATGGGCCGGGTGGGCCAGCAGGTCCCTGGTAAAGAATGTACATTTCATCAGAAATCATGACAACACATTATTATATTCTCATAAGGATAGGCAAATATATAATCCTGGTGGGAGATATTTATTGTATCAAAACTGGTACACTTCATGAACAGTGTGCCAATCTCTTTCCAGTGATGATGAATTTTGTCTTAAAAAGGAAATGGTCAGACCCAGGGTGTACGCAAGGTTATGCTTTGAAGGGTTTTTAACTTCCCACTTCACCCCTTTCAATTGTTTGGGTATCCTCCGGATGCCCATACAGTAAATACTTAAATAAAAGCTCATCCTAACGTACTGACATCAAAAGTGGTGTTCATCTTCTAGGGCTAGAGCATGTCTTCCCTTGGAATTTATACTGGGGAAATTAACTGCTGGGGACATATCCACAGGGAGAACCTACAACAGGGGGCCTATAAACTATTAAAAAAAAATACTTAATGAGGGGATCTGCCTACCTACTGGAGCAATCTGCCAGCTTACCTGGGGGCCCAACTTACCCATTCCCTCACCCCACTTACCTACCACTTTACTGTGCGGGACACCTATAAATTGTTATTACTGTTTGGGGAACTAGAGATGAGAGAAAGGTAAGAAGGATACTGGACAACTTAAAAAGGGTGACACCTACAATGCTTTTCTGACAGGTTCAGCACAGGTAATTTGTGGCTGGAAGAAATTGTTTACTTGCATTCAAGGACATTGTGGTTGGCCATTCTCAATTGAAAACATTTTATTGTTAATGACCAACCCTAAGGAAGCTATACCTGCTATTCAAGAGGTGATAGATGAATTCCACTTGGTTTTGGGGTTCCTTATAAATTATGCAAAATCTCAGGCCCTTACTCTTTTGTAAGATGGTCCAGCAGGAATGAACCATGATGTTCCCATTTGAGTTGCAGTGTGACACTTTCACTGGGAGTTAAACTTTGTTCTTTTTTTTTTTTTTTTTACAAATACTTTATAACTTCCTTCTAATCTACATAATACATGTATTAAGTCCTTTCCTCCACTCAACTTCCCAGAAGATAACCCCTTAAGGACGCAGGATGTAAATGTACGTCCTGGTCCGGTGGTACTTAACGCACCAGGACGTACATTTACATCCTGTACATAACCGCGGACATCGGAGCGATGTCCGTGTAATGCTCGGCTGATCCCAGCGGCTGATCTCAGCAAGGGACCCGCCGGCAATGGCCCATGCCCGCGATCTCACGAGCGTCCGCCATTAACCCCTCAGATGACCGGATCAATACAGATCCCGGCATCTGCGGCAGTACGCGATTTCAATGAATGATCTGATCACCTGCATCGCTGCTGCGGGGATCCGATCATCCAGAATGCCACACGGAGGTCCCCTCAACTGCCTCTGTTCGGCTCCCGGTGTCTTCTGCTCTGGTCTGAGATCGAGCAGACCAGAGCAGAAGATGACCGATAACACTGATCTGTTCTATGTCCTATACATAGAACAGATCAGTATTAGCAATCATGGTATTGCTATGAATAGTCCCCTATGGGGACTATTCAAGTGTAAAAAAAAATGTAAAAAAATGTAAAATTAAAAGTAAAAAAAAAGTGACAAATCCCTTTTGTCTGCGTAAATGTCCAAACTATTAAAATAAAATGTTAATGGTCCCGTATGGTGAACGGTGTGAACGTAAAATAAAAAGTCCAAAATTGCTACTTTTTTAATACATTTTATGAGAAAAAAATTATAAAAAATGTATTAAAAGTTTTTTATATGCAAATGTGGTATCAAAAAAAAGTACAGATCATGGCGCAAAAAATGAGCCCTCATACCGCCGCTTATACGGAAAAATGAAAAAGTTATAGGTCATCAAAATAAAGGGATTATAAATGTACTAATTTGGTAAAAAATTTAGTTTTTTGGTTGTGCCATACATTTTATGATATAATGAGTGATTTCATTACAAAGGACAACTGGTCATGCAAAAAACAAGCCCTCATACTAGTCTGGCGATGAAAATATAAAAGAGTTATGATTTTTAGAAGGCGAGGAGGAAAAAACGAAAACATAAAAATTAAATTGTCTGAGTCCTTAAGGCCAAAATGGGCTGAGTCCTTCAGGGGTTAAACTCTTGGATTTTACACCTACAGTGATCCCTCAACTTACAATGGCCTCAACATACAATAGTTTCAACATACAATGGTCTTTTCTGGGCCATTGCAACTTGAAACCAGACTCAAAATACAATGTTACGGACAGTCCAGATCTGTGAAAAATGGCTGGAAGAACTGACCAATCTGAATGGGCATTCACTGGTAACACCTGTATTACTGAAGTGCATGCACTGAATTCCTGTCTGGTAGCGCCTCCTACAGTACAGGGAGGTATTACATGTTCTGTACTACTCTTTACCTGTACCAGGGTTAGCTGCTCCTTTGGACACCAGGTGAGGGCGCCTCCATTTTACTTCTTTAGGACATTGTGTACTGTACAGGACCCTGAAGAAGCTCCTGTCCTCTACATAGACAGTGATTACAGCTCCCAGCAGATCTTTATTACTTGTATATGTAAGCACTTGCTTTATCTGTATTAGTTATCTACTGTTTTTTTTTTTTTTTTTTTATTCTCACATTTTCCTATTTTTGGATGACATTTTGGGGCTTCGGAACCAATTAGTTTCAAATATTAGTTTCCATAGAGTTATGGTCTCAACATACAATGGTTTCAACATACAATGGTCCTCCTGGAACCAATTAATATTGTAACTTGAGGGACCACTGTATTCAGTACAAGACCTGAGGACTGCCATGGTAAAATGAAATACCTTACTAACTTATGAGGGCCACAAATCAATGGCCCTTTTGATCTTTTTTCCCTAAATTGATTGCCAAAATGTCATAAAGGATTTGCTTGAGGGCAATTTTCATATTCCTTTGTCTTGAAGCGAGTCCTTTTGATTTCTGTTTGGTCTTGAAGATGGCAGGGGTAAAGGTAAAGGGAGGAAGGGGGGGGGGGGATTGTTGGGTGTTGGGATTAACTCCCATTATATTTATTTATTGAAAAAATAAACCATTATGTCTCCTTGAAAATGTCAATTACAAATTTTTTGTCACTGACTTATTATTTGTATTGCTTTACTGGTGGTTAATAAAAACATGTATTTTTTTCTTCTATAACTACCTTTGCACCGTCTTGTCCAGGAGGACCAGTACCACCTCTTGTACCAGGAGTTCCAGGGGAGCCTTGTGGACCTCTTTCACCAGGTGCACCATTTTCTCCCTTAATAAAAAAGTAATTAGTGTGTGAACACAATTTTATTTCTGCGATATAAACATATAACAGTGATAAATAAATACACATATACAATGTGTTACAAGTTACTTAGCAATATATTTTGTGGTTATTTAGAAAATGTTTGTGATAGTAGTGTTAGTAAAAATTTTAAACAACCTTCGCTTTAGGTGCAAAAGTGTGCTACAGCATGCTACATATGTAGCTGTGTATTTCATTTTATTTGCATGGAATAACAATTTTTGTAAAAATGACACCTTATCTTTATTCTATAGGTCAACTCAATACTATTACAATTATACCCAAATAATATAGGTTTTATTTTATTTTACTACATTAACCATGGGTCCTGGCTGCTCATAGCAACGGGGACTCACTGGGTATAAAGCGTACTCAGATTTGAGCGCTCTTCTAAGTTTGGGACTGGATGCAGGATGTACCTGTACACCCTGCATCCTCTAGGAGTTAAACTTTTTTACTTCAATTCTAAGCATCATGTCTGGAAGAAACTAAGTGAAGAAACTACAGTGAAGCATGGTGGTAGACGGTGAAGCATGGTGGTGGCAGCATCATGCTTTGGGGGTGGTTTTCAGTGACAGGGACAGGCAGACTGGTATGGGCTGAGGAAAAGCTGAATTGAGCAAAGTACAATGATATTCTTAATGACAACCTGCTCCAGACTGCTCTGGATCTGAGGTTTACCTTCCAACAAAACATTGACCTTAAAGAGGTACAATGGTGGAAAACATATTTTTTCAAATCAACTGGTGTCAGACAGTTAAACAGATTTGTATATTTCTTTTATTTAAAAATCTAAATCCTTCCAGGATTTATAAGCTGCTCTAGACTACAGAGCAAGTTGTATTTCTTTTTGGAGTTCTTTCCAGTCTGCCCACAGTGCTCTCTGATGCCACCTCTGTCTCTGTTAGGAACTGTCCAGAGCAGGAGCAAATCCCCATAGCAAAGCTCTCCTGCTCTGGACAGTTCCTGACATGAGCAGTGGTGTCAGCAGAGATCACTGTGGTCAGACTGAAAAGAACTCCAGAAAGAAATACAACATCATCTGTAGCATACATCAACTGATAAGTACTGGAAGGATTTAGATTTTTAAATAGAAGTGATTTACTAATCTGTTTAACTGTCTGACACCAGTTAATTTGAAAAAAAAATTCTACTGGAGTACCCCTTTAAGTCACAGTCATGATAACAAAGGAGTGGCTTAGGGACAACACTGTGAATTTGGTACAGCCAGAGCTTTGACTTGCCATCATTCCTCAGCCAAGCTGACACATCTTGAGAGGTTCTGCATAAAAAATAGCACATAATCCCCCAATTCTGGTGTGCAAACCCTGTGACATCATCCGCAAGAGGACTGGAGGTTGGAATCACTGTCAAAGTCACTTCAACTAAGGCCTGAGTAGGGTCTGAACATGTCAAAATGTGATTATGTCATATTGTTCTTAATGTATTCTTTATCATGGTATATCAAGTGCAGAATGTTGGGGAAAACATTGTTTTTTTATTTTATTTTAGCACAAGGATGCAAAATAACAAAATAAGAAAAATAAGATAACAAGATAAGGTAAATGGTCTTCGTAAATTAATTGTATATATTGTCTTCTCATTACTGGAGGTAAGAAACACATTTCAAAAATGTCAGTTAGTATTCTTATTATGATCAACTAAGTGTGCTCAAGAATATGGTACCTGAGAATGGAAATTTGAAAGCTGTCTAAATAGCACTGACCAGCAAAAACATTTGTCATTTTGTTTGAAAGTGTAACTGTTGTTAGCAAAAACGTTTTTATGTAATGTAAATAATAACATGATGTCCCTCATTTACTAAGCTAAAACCCGTTTTGTTTGGTTTTCCCAAGTTACTTTGGCGCATTTGGGTAAATTTATTAAAGCTGTCTATGTCCCGCATCAATATTGTGCGCCTAATTTATCAAAAGTGGCACGGCTCTTGATAAATTCTGCGCACAGACTGTATTAAAACCTGCTCCAACATGGTCTGACATTTCAGCGATCTTTCAGCTGATGTCGCTTTTGATAAATTCAGCACCAATGCATTTTTCCATCTAAAATAGACTAGAATGCATCATGTTCTAAAAATCCTCTAAAGCAAACGTCGCAAAAAAGTCACACATATTTAGACTGTGACTTTCTGTGCGTCAATTTTAGACAGGGAAAACAAGTCTAAATCCTTTGATAAATCTCCCCCATAATATCTGAGACATGTCTGAGACAGAGACATGTTTCAGACAGTGTGTGACAGTGTGCACCAGGAAAATCCGATTATCCCGACATTGCATTGTGAAAAGCCAAAAAAGGGGCATGGTCATGTCGCAAATGGGGTGGGGCTAGATCAAAAAGGGGCGTTGTTTCACAACCTGACCTATTTACTAAATCCTGTGAATAAATAGCTGAACATTTCCACCTAGAAATAGCTGGTCAGAAAATGTCCCCAACTTGTAAATCTTTGAATCTCCATAGTAAATAGAGGGGAATCCTGCAAGTCTGAAACAACATTTCACACTAGTAAAAACCAAAAATGAGGACCCCTATGTATATTTGTAATATACACTGGTTTTTTTGGGGTGAAAAAATGCTGTCCCTGCAGCTATTGCCTGTGTCTCTGTGAGGAGACCAAATACAAGAAGTGAGGGCAGGACAGGCAGAGCTCTATGCAGGCTCTTGGCTTGTCAATCATTCTGCTGTGTGAGCTGGGAACCTGTCATAGAGCCTCAGGGAACAGAGCCCTGCTTGTCCTCAATGTACAGAGCCCTGTTTGTCCTCAGTGTACAGAGCCATGCTTTTCCTCAGTGTACAAAGCCCTGTTTGTTCTCAGTATACAGAGCCCTGCTGGTCCTCAGTGTACAAAGCCCTGTTTGTCCTCAGTATACAGAGCCCTGCTTGTCCACAGTGTACAGAGCCCTGCTTGTCCTCAGTGCACAGAGCCCTGCTTGTCCTCAGTGCACAGAGCCCTGCTTGTCCTCAGTGTACAGAGCCCTGCTTGTCCTCAGTGTACAGAGCCCTGCTTGTCCTCAGTGCACAGAGCCCTGCTTGTCCTCAGTGTACACAGCCCTGCTTGTCCTCAGTGCACATAGCCCTGCTTGTCCTCACTACATACAGCCCAGCTTGTCCTCAGTGTACAGAACCCTACTTGTCCTCAGTGCACACAGCCCAGCTTGTCCTCAGTGTACAAAACCCTGCTTGTCCTCACTGCACAGAGCCCTGCTTGTCCACCCACATCCCTTGAATTTGGTCTCCTCACAGAGACACACAGGCAATAGCTGTAGGGACAAAAATATACACATCTTTTAACCAATGTATATTACAAATGTACATAAAATGTTATTTTCTACATTATATAAAAAGTTTTTACTAATGACAGGTACACATTACTTTATGTATATCTGCTATTAATTTTAAATGTACATAAAAAGATACATGGTATAGAAGAAAGAAAGAAGCCTGATAGACATTAATTTCATATTCATAAGCATATTAACCTCTGGGACCCACTACTATCTCCAGAACAGGAGTCTCCATATGGGAGGATTACAAAAACAGCATAGCAAGTTCTGCTATTTCAATAACATCTGTTTAGTTCTATAGGAGTTATGGAAACACAGCAGTCTTGGCCTCCTATCCCTTCATTTGCCATTGAAAAGCAGAAGCTGGTAGTGGAACCATTTTTCTTGAAACAGGTTTGGGTCCCTGAGGTAGGTTTTATATCTATTAATTATTGGAAGCTTATCCCTTTATGAAAAATAATAGGCAGAATTTACTAAAGGCTGACATTTCATATGCCCATCTTAAAGGGGTACTCCACTGCTCAGCGTTTGGACTTGTGATGTCAGAGCCCCGCCCCCTCTTGATGTCACTGCCCCATCAATGCAAGTCTATGGGAGGGGGCATGACATCACATGTCCCAGGTGCCGGATATAGGCGCTCAGAACATTTTGTTCCGAACACTAAGCATCGGAGTGCCCCCAATTTTAATATAAGTCGCCACCTCTTTATTTGTCACATCAGAAGCCAAAATCTATACCAGCTATGACCTGAAATAGATTTTATTTATAGCTTACATGAATTTCTGGAGTAAATTATGGTAAATCAGCTGGGCTGTGGGAGGTCATGCCACATTCCACTAGGTACCATCATTTTTTAGAATGGTAACAAGAAACGTCCAAATGTTTTCAGAAATAAGCACATACCAAAATTGACAATAGTGGTGCAAAGCCCTACTTTGCATTACTGTAGATAACTATATTTATGTTATTGTAATAGATCATCTCATGTAACCTGATGTTAATGTAATGTAATAGAGGCCTCTCTGCAGTCATGTTATGTTAGAGAGTGTTGCACGAAAAGTATACAAGATTTTTAGTTTGAACTCACAATATCAATGATTAAAGCTAGTGAATATATTTTATTAAACATTCTGTATAATAGCAATAGAATAGTATTAAATAACTTACTTTGCTGCCTGAGGCCCCTGGAGCACCAACTTCACCCTTTGGTCCCTACAGGCAAAATAAATAGTGCATGGTTGTCGTTATTATGATTATTATTATCATTACTGGTACAGTTATTGTTGTTGGTTTTATAGTTCATTTACATAATTGTTAATATATATTAGAAAAAAAACACAGAAAAATGTGGGCATTGAGAGATGGAACTCCACTTTATAATAATTCCACACTTCACTACATTTCATAGAAAAAGAAAACTCAGTTCTCAAATTTACTTACGGCTTCTCCAGGTTTTCCATTCTCACCAGAGGGTCCAGGAGCTCCAGGCAATCCCTTTAAAAAAATAAAACATTTTAACCCCCAGAAGAGGCAAAAGGACTGTAAAATACTGTAAACCATTTGATTATAGCAGTCTAAATAGCTTATCTAAAAAAAATTTATGTGAGCAAGCTATGACTATTAAAATGCCCAACTAAAATACAATTTGCCATATGTAGCCAGTTGTTAGAACTTTTTATTATTTAGGCAAATTGTAGATTGGACACAGATATGATTCTTGCATTGAGATTTGTTCCTTTTGGCTACATAGACAGTTTTTGTCTGTACTAGTTTTTGTACTTAAAGCTCATTTTTTGGCTAACCAATATAGATAACCTCAAGGTACAATAGAGATATATTTTGTAATCAAATATAAGGATAGCTATTTACCTGACCCACTTTTAACAGTGTTTAGATATAAGCATTTCAGCAGCCACATGCACTACATTTAACCAATAGTCTGGAGCTGACTTATTCCCTTCTATGGAAAAGTTTTCCAGGCATGCTCCATGACCTGTGCCAAAGTCACTGTGCAGGAAGGGGAGGAGTTTATCGGCCACCAGCACCCACTGTATTGTTAGTTAGTGGTGTAAACCTGTGATCTCTCTCTCTTTCTCTCAGCACACAACAGGAAATGTCAGATTAATATGAGCCTTAGTTGTCAAACTAAAAACTGCAAGATTTCATTTTTTTTTTATATATAAAACAACTCCAAAAATTCTTACAAATATGTCTAATATGAAAACATGATTCACACTATAGGTCATTTCCTTTGAACTCCTTGACAAATTCCCCAAATAACTTTTATTATTTTTTTACCTTTTGTGGATAAAATAAACATTGCATGTTCATAGGGAGGTCAAAAAGATAACTGTGGACCAGATGAATGCTTGGCCAACAGCTATTAAAAAACGTTTGGCCACCTTAAGGCCTCTGTTCTGCACTGTTATAGTAATAACTTAAAAAGGAATTTTAAAACTCTACTAAGCCAGAAGCATCTATTCCAATAAAACATACCATTTTGATCACATAGTATAATATAGCAAAAGGTTATCTCTTCTGGTATTACCTGGAAGCCTCCTGGTCCTGTTGCTCCTGGTTCTCCTCGTTCACCTGGAGGACCCTAGTAAATACATTGAAAAATAAATGTCAAAATTCCATTTTGGACAATTTAGTAACATATTTGATAATTATATGAGTACTTCTACTGAAAGAAATTTTAGGTGACTTTTGGTTGTTACAAATTATATTAACAAAATTGATAGAATACTATATAAAAAAATCTCTAAAATCTTTTTAAAATTTAATGACATGCCTATGGTATGATATAACCCCCTTGCTATTGCACTCCTTATGATAAATAAAAAAAATATTTCTAATGTACTTTGTTTAAGAAAAAGAAAAAGACATTTTCTATGTTTTATTTGTGTTTAAAAAAGCTGCCACTAGGTGTCTCCCTACTTGTTCAGAGCATATTTCCTCCCATCTCTTGTACAAACTTTGGACTCCTGCTGGCCTGGCAGAAGTCCAAAATTAAGAAATGCAGTCTGGAGTGCTGAGGGGTGTGTGTGTAGCCTTAGCCAATCATAGTTCATCTCACACACTGAACTATAAACACATAAAAGGTTGGTGCATAAAATGAGAATGCTTGGACTGGGGGAAAATGTGTGCAAGTACTTGGCTCAGTTATAGGAAACAGAGGGTGGTTATTAATGGTACTTATTCTGATTGAGTGTTACTAGTGGGGTACCACAGCGGTCAGTCTTGTGTCCTGTTCTATTTAATATATTCATTAATGACCTTGTAGAGGGGTTGAATAGTAAAGTAGCAATCTTTGCAGATCATACTAAACTCTGTAAATTGGTAAACACTATAGAGGACAGTGCGCTATTACAAATGGATCTGGATAGGTTGGAGGTTTGGGCTGGGAAGTGGCAGATGAGGTTCTACACTGATAAATGTAAGGTTATGCAAATGGGGAAGAAAAATCCGGACTGGGATTATGTATTAAATGGGAGCACACTTGGGACGACTGATGTGGAAAAGGACTTGGGAGTATTAGTTAACAATTAATTTAGCAATAGTGACCAGTGTCAGGCAGCTGCTGCCAAGGCTAATCAAATCATGGGGTGCATCAATAGGGGCATAGATGCCCACGACAAGGAAATAACTCTACCGTTGTACAATCACTAGTCAGACCACACATAGAATACTGCGTACAGTACTGGGCACCAGTGTACAAGAAAGATATAGTGGAGCTGGAGAGGGTCCAAAGACAGGCATCCAGGGTATTACGGGGAATGGGAGGACTACAGTACCCAGAAAGATTATTAGAATTAGGGTTATTTAGTTTAGAAAAAAGAAGGCTTAGGGGAGACGTAATAACTATGAATAAATATGTCAGGGGACAGTACAGAGATCTCTCCCATGATCTATTTATACCCAGGACTGTATCTATAACAAGGCGACATCCTCTATGTTTAGAGGAAATAAGGTTTCTACACCAGCACAGACAGGGGTTCTTTACTGTAAGAGCAGTGAGACTGTGGAATTCTCTGCCTGAGGAGGTTGTTATGGTTAAGTCGGAAAAAGAATTTCAAAGGGGCCTGGATGCATTTTTGGAGAATATTAACACTACAGGGTATGGATTCTAGATCTATAGGGACAGAAGGTTGATCCAGAGATCTATTCTGATTGCCATATTTGGAGTTGGGAATGAATTTTCCCTCTAGTATGAGGGGTTTTTGCCTTCCTCTGGATCAACTCAGTCAGGACTCATTAGGGTTATAGGTTGAACTTGATGGACTCTGGTCTTTTTTCAACCATATGAACTATGTTACTATGAAATATCCAATTTGTATAGTTTCCATCATGTTTTCTACTTTTTAAACGTTTCAGATTTTTTTTTCAAATGGCATTATCTGTCCCCTTTAACTTTTTTATTTTTCCATATACAAGAATGTGAAATACATTTTTGTGTTTTTTACATTTATGCGATTCACCCTGTTTTGTTAATGTTATATTTAAATAGTTTGGACTCACGGCGATACCAAAAATATTTATGTTTTTTTTTTTTTTTTATTACGGAAGGGGTTAATTTGTATTGAGGTTAACACTATTTTGTTTATTGTACACTTTGTTAATCCCCATGGGCCATCATTAGATACCGATAAATATGTACTGCATTGATCCATGAAATGTGTGCTCTATTGGTATAGCCTGCCCCAGACAGGATTTATCAAATGGATGATAGAAAGAAAGAGAGATGTGGGATTATGTCCTATAAATACATTTGAATTTATTACACAATATTAAATAGACAATAAAATGCTATATATAAAAGTGTCTTTTGCAGGGCCCTTGCATTCAACAGATAATATGTTTAAAATAAAAAAAATTAAATAAAAAAAAAATATAAAAAAAATAATAATATGCACCATTGGTGAGTATAGTTCCCCTATTTGGCGTGTATTTTAGTAACTTTGTGGTCTCTTCACTGTAACTGGCGTGCTGTAACAATGAGGCAACAGGGTGATGTCGTCTCCGCAATGTGGGTACAGTTATTTACGGTACAGCCAGTAAGTTGCTCTTCATGAAAATGGCTCAGGCGGCACCGTGCCGTAATACGGCCCAAGAATGTGGCTGGTAGGTATTCATTATAAGCACTCGGTAGAGCTGTAGTGGGGTGGGGGTTAGAGTTAGAGGCTGGGCAAATGCGTGCTTGTCCGGCATCTAACTCTAACCCCCACCCCCCTCAAGGACACTTGCGCAATAGCCCTGTGCCATCAGGGTAGAGTTGGCAGCAAATAGGGGCATTACAGCACTGCCGAGAGCTCATACGGAATACCTATACTGAATAATGAATAAACTGTGTGATGCATTTGCGTACCACATGTGGTTACTCTATAGTAACCTAATGGACCCTATGCATATCCAGTATAGTCTATTGGTGTTTCTCATTACAATCTATCTTTGTTAGCTGTAATTTTACATTAACGTCTAAGACCGACAACCACTCACAGCCGTAGTGACTACATCTTTGATGGTGACTGCTCTTTCCTATCCATCATGTTGAGATCTATTCAATTATTTTTTTTAACTATTTCACTGGCTTTTATGTATGGTTGTACATTTCATTGTTGCATGCATTGCTTATGTGTCTCTACTTCTCCTCCATCCCTGATGAACCCATTGTCACCACCTGGAAGAAACACGTTGGAACATGGAGCATGAGAAATGTGTCACATTAAGCTACCACTTGTGTCTGTATCTATTCTAGTGGTAGACCCTTTTTTATAGCTTTCTCCTTTTCCCATTCCACACTTAGGTTAAGTCTAGCACATTGTTAGGTAGGGATTAGCTTTGATAGGTACTCATCTGAATTCTTATCTTCCTCCTTATCAGGCTATGTGTGATTATTTATAGTGTTGGCGAATAGTTTGGGCCATATTACTCTTGTCAATTATTTCTATGTGTATTGTGTACCTTGCATTTTTATGAGAATCTAATTAAAAGTTATATTTTATTTATCTTTGCCTCATTGGTAGAATGTTTCTATATTGCTTGTTGAGTACTCTTCACCAAGGGCAGGAGCATCTGAGTCCTCTCATTTGAGGGGCAACCATTAAATCTGGTACCCCTCACATTATACAAGTTTCTATCATCCTTAGCCTAGTAGGACTGTTTCGGTATTTTGTTCTTCTTACAGTATAGTTGGCACATTGGGTAATGTGTAACGCCGTATACTCGGCTTAGGTTTTCAGTTTTATGTAGAGCTTTCATCAATTTTGTCCTTTATCAAATGAAGCTGATCTGCAGCCACTGAAGCTCAGGTAGGCCCTCCGGCTGCCCATACAACAGATTTCCTGCACGCAATAGTGCCATGGCCAGTGTTATGCCGAGCGCTCCGGGTCCCTGCTCCTCCCCGGAGCACTCGCGGCGTTTTCCTCTCTGCAGCGCCCCGGTCAGACCCGCTGACCGGGAGCGCTGCACTGACATTCACGATGGGGATGCGATTCGCATAGCGGGACGCGCCCACTCGCGAATCGCATCCCAAGCCACTTACCGGTCCCGGTCCCCGGCTGTCACGTTCTGGCGCGCGCGCCTCCACTCTCTAGGGCGCGCGCGCGCCAGCTCTCTAAGATTTAGAGGGCCAGTGCACCAATGAGTGGTGCCTGGCCCAATCAGTCTAATTAGCTTCCACCTGCTCCCTGTCCATATAACCTCACTTCCCCTTCACTTCCTTGACGGATCTTGTTGCCTTGTGCCAGAGAAAGCGTTTAGTGTTCTCCAAAGCCTGTGTTCCAGATCTTCTGCTGTTGCCCCTGACTACGATCCTTGCTGCCTGCCCTGACCTTCTGCTACGTCCAACCTTGCTCTTGCCTAATCCCTTGTACCGCGCCTATCTCAGCAGTCATAGAGGTTGAGCCGTTGCTGGTGGATACAACCTGGCTGCTACCGCCGCTGCAAGACCATCCTGCTTTGCGGCGGGCTCTGGTGAATACCAGTAGCAACTTAGAACCGGTCCGCCGGCACGGTCCACGCCAATCCCTCTGTGACACAGAGGATCCACCTCCAGCTTGCCAAATCCTAACAGCCAGGAGATCCGACCCACTGCACCATCAAAGATAACTCTAGCATTCCTTTAAATTATGCCGTCGACTTTGGCATTTAAAATGTTAATAGCCACCCATGGCAATTGCCACATGTTGGCTTTAAGCGGTAGCCCCCAGCTACTGAAATCATCTTGGGGTCACTAGCTACTCAGGAGCCTGCTCCATACACCCTAAGTGGCACCTTGATGGCTTAGAACCGTCAACTGCAGCAGACCTTTTCTTTGCCTAATCCCTTTGCTTTGTGCAAAACGTTTTTCCATGTACTGTATTTTAACACTACTTACTGCTGCTCCTGGGGGACCTTGTTGTCCTTGGTCACCACCCTTTCCTGGAAGACCCTAAGGAAAACAAATTATTTTGTATGTAAAATGATAAATCATTGAATATTAAAATTGTTAACATTATCATAGATCATATAGGTTCATAAAGGCTTACCTGTGGTCCCTGGGATCCAGGAGGGCCTCTTTCTCCATTTTTACCAGCTGCTCCCTATAGAGAAGGATACAATTCGTTAAAGCTATACTACATTAATACGATTATATGGCATGTATGATGTAGCTTATTTTGATATGTTACTTTGTGCATGATTTTATAGTAACTTTCCAATAAATGTTGGAAAGCACTTACTTCATTACCCTTTGGACCTGGGAAGCCCATAACTCCAGGCTGACCCCTTGGGCCTGGTGGACCAGGATTGCCTGATCTTCCAGATTCTCCAGGTGGACCCTTGAAATATAAGAGGGGAAATCTTAAGTTGTATACTTGAGCCCAGCAGAAACAGTAAGCAATAGCAGATCACCTACTGGAACCTAATAGATCAGACAGGATAATTGGAAATATAATTACGCCTCTTCTTCCCCACAATTACAATTGCCTGATTTTTGCAAGCCACAAGTCTTTAGTAAAATAAACGTTACTGTAATAAATAAAATAAAAATTTGACATCTTTTAACCAAACAATGCACACTTACTGAAGGTCCAGGCTTGCCGTCAGATCCAGGGCTGCCTGGACTTCCTGTGAGACCCTAAAATGCAGAATAAATTACTGTAAGGCATAGAACAAGATACCAGACATAATCAATAAACATGGTCTAAATAATGAAATATACTTTATAATGAAATATACTATTATAACAAGTACAGTGATAAAATATATTTTATTGTTTGTCTTCTACAAAAACAGCTAAAGATTACCTGCCACCATCTCCATTGCTTTATATTATGCTGTTGGTATGTTGCCCTCTTCATTACCTCCCCCCCACAGTTTTTCTTTTTCCTTTTTGCCCAGCATTCCCTTCATAACCCTCTTTCAAAGCTTGCTCTCTGCAGGCAGTGTTCAATGTAGCTGAGGTGCACCATGAAGCGTGCACAGCGCTCGCTCCTGTCTGTCTGATTGACAGGCAGGGAGCTGCGCTGTGCTCGTCAGTGTCCATGCATGAGTCTTGTGGCTGGGACATGTAGGGAGACCCCTAGTGATCAGTTTTTACAAATCAAAATAAATATATAAATATAATTTTTTTTAATGACATGGTATTAGAAAGTTTTTTCTAGTACATTAATTAACAACATAAAAAGTTTTTGTGATGACAGGTACTCTTTAACAGTAAAATCCAAAATAAATAGCAGTAAGCTTGGAGGTGTAATCCTGTTGGCACAATATATTTACCTCTAGAAGTAAGGCTGCTTTCACACTATGAAGTTCCCCGGTTAATATACATACGTTTGAAAAATAATTATTAACGCACGTTAAACAACCCCATTCAAGTCAATGGGGTTTTCCGTTTTTTTACCCGTCATCACACCTTATAGCCCGTCATGACTAACGTACGTTAGTTGTGACTGGAGAAATAACGTGAAATGCACAAATTTTTCGCCCGTCACAAGAAACAGGTAAATTAACGTACGTTATTTTTAATATCGAAGTCTATGGCCGACGTACGTTAGAAATACACCCGTTAATGCCCGTAATTAAAACTGACGTTATTTTTACTGAGCATGCTCAGAAGAGGTGACATCAGCAGACTCCTGCAGTGCTGAGGGACTATTACTACTCCCATCATGGAACAGACTTTTTTCCATGATGGGAGTAGTAATTCCCCACTGCGGGAGTCTGCCGGTGGCTTGGGAGGTTACATTAGTGTTTGTACTACTACCCCCATTATGGAACAGACTCTGTTCCATGTTGGGGGTTGTAGTACAGGGGCTGAGGGATTAATTGCACTGGGTCTCACTTCTGACACCCGATGCAATCAGAAGTTATTAAGCCTGGGGAGCAGGCGGCATGCTCCGCAACCCTGCGATCACAATGTATTTTTTACTTTAATTTTGAAATTTCCCGCTGGGAGCCCTGAATGGCCGGTACTGATCAGCCAATCAGGGATCCCAGTGTTTTTTTTTTAAATGGACAATGTGAGGGGACATATGTATATTAAAAGTGTTGTGGGGGGCAAGATATACAGAGCTGCAGGGGGGGCATAGAGCGCTATATATCTAGCCCCCAGCACATTTATAATATGCCTCCCGCCAGCACATTAATAAAAATATATACCCCCGCCAGCGCATTTATAAAACTATGACCCCCGCCAGCGCATTCATATGTATATATCTATACCCCCCGCCAAAAGCATAATGTGACCCCGCCGGCGCATTTATATTTATATATCTATACCCCCCGCCAGCGCATAATGTGACCCCACCGGCGCATTTGTCTTAATTTTTCATTGCAGTGCTATATGTGAATATATTGCAGCGCTATATACTGCAGCGCTATATGTGAATACATTGCAGCGCTATATTCATTCATAGCGCCCTCGGCTGCATATGTATATAGATGTGCTGGATCTGCCCCCCACAGAGCTTCTATATACATACGCCGGCGCTGTGCTATGAATGAATAGTATATCAGCCGGGCGGCTGCTGGATGTGCTGCTGGCAGATATCTCATATAGCGCATTTGTGCAGCGCTATATGTGACAAGTATATCTGTCAGCAGCGCATCCAGCTGCATATGTATTTAGAAGCGCTGTGGGGGGCAGATAACGCTATATGTCTGCCCCGCAGCACATCTATATACATATGCAGCCACTGCGCTATGTATGAATAGTATATCTGTCAGGATCATCTGGCCGGCGGCTGCTGGATGCACTGCTGACAGATATACTTGTCACATATAGCACTGCACAAATGCGCTATATGTGATATCTGTCAGCAGCGTATCCAGCAGCCACCCGGCCGATGATGCTGACAGATATACTATTCATTCATAGCACAGCGTCGGCATATGTATATAGAAAAGCTGTGGGGGGCAGATAATGCTATATGTCTCCCCCCCAGCACATCTATATACATATGCAGCCGCGGGTGCCATAAATGAGTAGTATATCTATCAGGATCATCTGGCCAGTGGCTGCTGGATGCATTGTGATAGATATACCATTCACATATAGCACTGCAATGAAAAATTAAGACAAATACGCCAGCGGGGTCACATTATGTACTGGCGGGGGATATAGATGTATACATATAAATGCGCCGGTGGGGGTCACATTATGCACAGGCGGGGGGGGTATAGATATATACATATAAATGCGCTGGTGGGGGTCATATTTTTATTAATGCCCTGGCGGGGGTCATATTTTTATTAATGCGCTGGGGGGGGCTAGATATATAGCACTCTATCCCCCCCCCCCACAACACTTTTAATATATATATATATATGTCCCCTCACATTGTCCATTTTAAAAACCCCGCTGGGATCCCTGAATGGCTCCTCAGTACCGGCCATTCAGGGCTCCCCGAGGGGAATTTAAAAATGAAAGTAAAAAATACATTGTGTACATTGCAGGGTTGCGGACCATGCCGCCCCCTCCCCTGCTTAATAACTACTGATCGGATCAGGTCAGAAGTGAGACCCAGTACGATCAATCCCTCAGCCCCTGAACTACAACCCCCATCATGGAACAGAGTCTGTTCCATTATGGGGGTAGTAGTAAAAACACTAATGTAACCTCCCCAGACACAAGCAGACTCCCGCAGCTGGGGAACTACTACTCCCATCATGTAAACAAGTCTGTTCCATGATGGGAGGAGTAGTAGTCCTGGCTGTGGGAGTCTGTAGGCAGAGGTGTTAAAACGTTCGTATATGATGGATGTTATAACGGGTCTTAACGGATGAATATGCCCGTTATTTGGACAGACATTATTCAGCCGTTAGCATCCGTTGCTTCACCCGTTATTAAACGTCCGTTAACAATACATAATAACGTACGTTTATTAACGGTGAACTTCATAATGTGAAAGCAGCCTAAGCTTTAAATTTAAAATTTCACATTTTTTGAATGTTAGAGTATGAAAACAAAAACAATATGGTGAAATGTGAACATACTCTCAGGCTGGGTTCACACATCGTAAAATTACATAAAAAATAAGGCTGTGAAGTAGGAATAAAAATGGACGTATTTTAAATCTAACAGTGTGCACTATTAAAGTCTATGGAAATGGGTCTGTCAGTGCACACATTGTTTAGAAAAATGGGCGTAATACCAATGTTCATGTAATGATACAATATGTTAACCCAGCCTCAAACTGCACTTCAATATCAGCATAGCAAGCACAAATAGGATATAAAAGGAATATTTACTCTCATTCCAGGTAGGCCAGGACCTCCATCTCTTCCTGGTTCGCCAGCAACTCCTCTCGGTCCCGGACTGCCTGCTGAACCACGTTCTCCTGCAGGTCCCTAAGTACACAAAATATAAATTGTTAGCTCTATCTATTTATTTATTTATTTACTTATCCATTCATCTTTTTATTTATTTCATAGATAATTACCTTTTCACCTGGCAATCCACTGGAACCCGCTGGTCCACGAAAGCCTGGAGCTCCCTAAATGAGAAGTAGTGCACATGAATATAAAATGTCATCAAATCATAATGGCTGGGAAATCAGTCTGTTTTAAATCATATATGAATATAAATATAAACCCTAGTTTCAAGAATAGTCATATATGTCATATGACTAATATCAGTACTGTTACATTTAGTACAAGATTAACATTGCAAGGGTAATATACCTAAAATCCCTTTTCTTATGAAACCTGCACCAAAACCTGCACAAACTGCAACAAGGAAATAATATGCAGTTAACCTTACATTTATTTATCAATCAATTTTAATAGTGATCACTTTTGTGTTTGGATGTACCGTGTATAAGTATAGAATATAAACTAGCAGACAATTTCCAGCACATGAACCTTAAATTAGGAGGATTAGTCATTATTCCGGAGGGCTTCGATAAACATGTGCCTCTTATTCACAATTGAAAAAAAAAATCTGTCACTTTTTGTTCATCTGTATACCATAAAAGTTAAAGAAAAGACGACATGGACCTGGACTAAACTATACAATTTCAAAGTGTATAATAGTAACATAGTTCATAAGGTTGAAAAAAGACCAGTGTCTATCAAGTTCAACCTATAACCCTAATGAGTCCCTATTGAGTTGAGTTGATCCAGAGGAAGGCAAAAAACCCTCATACTAGAGGTAAAATTCCTTCCCGACTCCAGAATAAATCCCTGGATCAACGTTCTGTCCCTATAAATCTAGTATACATAACCAGTAATGTTATTACTCTCCAAAAATGCATCCAGCCCCTTTTAATAGAGTTCACCATGACCACCTCCTCCAGGAGAGAATTCCACAGTTTCACTGCTCTTACAGTAAAGAATCCCGTTTGTGCTGGTGTAGAAACCTTTTCTCTAGACGAAGAGGATGCCCCCTTGTTATTGATACAGTCCTGGGTATAAATAGATCATGGGAGATATCTCTGTACTGTCCCCTGATATATTTATACATAGTTATTAGGTCTCCCCTAAGCCTTCTTTTTTCTAAACTAAATAACCCTAATTCTGATAATCCTTCTGGGTACTGTAGTCCTCCCATTCCCCGTATCACTCTGGTTGCCCGTCTTTGAACCCTCTCCAGCTCCACTATATCTTTCTTGTACACTGGTGCCCAGTACTGTACACAGCATTCTATGTGTGGTCTGACTAGTGATTTGTACAGCGGAAGAATTATTTCCTTGTCGTGGGCATCTATGCCCCTATTGATGCACCCCATGATTTTATTAGCCTTGGCAGCAACTGCCTGACACTGGTCACTACAGCTAAATTTACTGTTAACTAAGACTCCTAAGTCCTTTTCCATGTCAGTAGTCCCAAGTGTTCTCCCATTTAATACATAATCCCAGCCCGGATTTTTCTTCCCCATTTTCATAACTTTACATTTAGCAGTGTTGAACCTCATCTGCCACTTCCCAGCCCAAACCTCCAACCTATCCAGATCCATTTGTAACAGTGCACTGTCCTCTAATGTGTTTATCGCTTTACAGAGTTTAGTGTTATCTGCTAAGATTGTTACTTTACTATTCAACCCCTCTACAAGGTCATTAATGATTATATTAAATAGAACAGGACCCAAGACTGACCCCTGTGGTACCCCACTAGTAACAGTCACCCAATCAGAATAAGCACCATTAATAACCACTGTCTTTTTCCTATCATTGATTAATGGAAATATTAACTTTTAAGGACAGTGATGTCTAACTTAGCACCACCAATATTACCAATTATCAAAATATGTATATGAAAGTATTGGATTATTATAATTGTCCCTCATTTATATAGTGTAAAGCTGGCAGATAAATATAGCAGTTAAAACACAAAAAATGCATTAGAAGGCAAGGTTATTAGTGGGTACAGTACTAAGACCATGTTATATTTCTTTAAACAGAATATAACTTAACATACTCTTTCTCCTGGAGTTCCTGGTAATCCATTAGTTCCTGGTTCACCATTAGCTCCTTTTTTGCCTTCTTCTCCTGCTGTACCAGGTGCACCAGGAGTTCCAGCTTCTCCCTAAACACAATCACAAAAAACAATAATAGCAAAGTAGTTTTAAGAAGTTAAATATTTTAGATTTCAGATGAGTTCAGTTTCAGGGTTGAAAATATATCCAAGAACTTACACGCTCTCCCCTTGGACCAGTCTCTCCTTTTCCACCATCTTTGCCAGGTTCACCCTAAAAATTTAAACATATCAGTATTTACTATGAAATATAAAAAAAAAATACCCTCTGTTCTTTAATTAATGTTTTTGTTTTACCTGTTACATATTGTTATCACCAATACAGTATACAGTAATACAGCTAGAGCAAAATGAAAGTCCTTTCTTACATTAAATACATTTCTTAGGCCACATTAACATGACATTTTTTTTAAAATTTCTGCTACCTATTAAATGTTGGAATACCATCAAAATGTATTCAAATGCATACCATAGCATTTACTATAAACTTTAATAGAGCAAACATTGGGGAAGATTTATCACTATCACTGAGTTGTTTTGTATGTCATTTTAAAAGTCACTTTTGTTGCAGTTTTTTTTGGAGACATGCTCATAATTTATCAAATGTGTGATAAATAGTGCCACCAAGTCCACCAAAAATAACAATATGACTAGAGCAACACTGAGATGGTCTAGGTTTGCAAGGTTTTTTCAACCATTGCATTGTAATCTTACATATTTTTCTTTTAAATCACAAATTACAAATTAATGATCAGTGCATGTAAAGTAGCCCACATAGACAAGTCTTCAGAAATCACTTATATTGTAAGTAAAAAAAAAATGTGCAAAAATTGGGCAAATCGTAAAAGAGCAAAAGAGCATGCAAATTACACCAATAACAAGTAAAAAAAAGATTCTTAATTCTCCTCCATTGTGCCTTTGTTAAGCCTGTGTTTGTAATGTGAATAAAGCTCTTGACCAATTTATGGCATTGTACAAAATAATCAAATAAGATTATTTTGCAATGAACAGTGAGTTTGAAACAAGGTGCTCATGTATTTATAACAAACTGATGGTTTGTGGTTACTTACAGCTGCACCACGTAAGCCAGGAGTTCCGTTAGTTCCAGGTGGACCAGGAGGACCACGAGCACCAGCCAGTCCAGGAGCACCAGGAATACCAGCAGGACCCTTTTTAACGATAAAATAAATTTTTTTTTAGATATATATACCATGTATGTATAAATATATATAAATCATAAAATGTTGCAGTATCTTGTAATACCTTTTTTATTGGACTAACAGCATTTTGTAGAGACAAGCTTTCGGGATTCCTCCCTTTATCAAGTCCAAAGCAAATCTAAGCTCACAAGAAGAAGACACAGTGTCTTCTGCTTGTGAGCTTAGATTTGCTTTGGACTTGATAAAGGGAGGAATCCCGAAAGCTTGTCTCTACAAAATGCTGTTAGTCCAATAAAAAAGGTATTACAAGATACTGCAACATTTTATTATTTGCATCACTGGACTAATACGGCTACTCAAATTTTATATATATATATATATATATATATATATATATATATATATATGTAGAGAGAGAAAGAGAGAGAGAGAGAGAGAGAGAGAGAGAGAGAGAGAGAGAGTTATAAAGAGAGAATGAATTAATTGTACTTTCCAAACAGTGTAATACTCACTATTTCTCCTTTGCCACCTGGATTTCCATCTCTACCTGGAGGACCCTGAAATAATATTGAATGCATTGTCATATTATATGTGAATTAAATAAAAAAAATGTAAAATAAATATTTATATATATACCGTATATATAAATGTATAGTAAAAACTATGCTTACAGCAGGGCCAGTCAACCCAGCAGAACCTGGAAGGCCTGGTTCACCTCTAGACCCAGGAGATCCATCAGAACCACGGGATCCAGGAGATCCAGCTTCACCCTAAGCAGACAAAAAGTTTGTAAGTGAAAATAACCACACTTTTTTGCATTTACCTTAACCTTACATTTACTCCAACTTACACCAATGTCAATGGGGGAGATTTATCAAAACCTGTGGAGATAAAAAAAAAGTTGCCTAGTTCCCCATAGCAACCAATCAGATAGCTCCTTTCATTTTGCAGAGGCCTTGTCAAAAATGAAAAAACTGATTGGTTGCCATGGGCAACTAGGCAACTTTTCCTCTGCACAGGTTTTGATAAATCTCCTCCCTTGTCTTTTAGTAAATGTAATAAACAGAACCATTTGTTACGCTATAATAATCATATCCTGCTTTTCTCATATGTTTAGTGTATACTCCAAAAAAGTACCTGGTGACATGGAAGTGACGACAGGACCCTATTTATCTGATAAATGCCAAAAGAGCATTGTTGACCAAAATGCTTTTGCAAATGTTTCTTAAGTTGCATAGAAAAGCAAAGTTTGCTGCAAAATAATTTTTTTAATGCCTATTTTATGCCTCATTTGTTTTCACATCAGCCACTATATGCCTATTCAATTACATAAGTCAAAGTCGTCTGACTGAGGAAATAGAAAGAAGGTGATCCTGGCACTCATGAACTGCTGAACAAACTTTGCCTTTCTTACAGCTTCATAGCAGGTACACTTAGGCGGTACACGTTACAGCTATACCAGCCTTTCTCAAATGCATAATGAGAACAGGTTAATGTGTAATTTATGCAACATCCGTCTCATCAAAACTACGTCATATCAGTAACTAGGCAACCATAAACAAAAGAAATCAATTCTCAACAAAGAAAAAGAAAACAGCTACTTGTGTCTTTTAATTCTGTGGCATCCCGTCGTCAAAGATCTGAGGTGGGTTTCTGTGAAGTGAAAGTATATGACATTAGTAATCGCTAACTGTACAAACTCAAAAAAGTTGTGTTAACTCATAATCGCGATTTAACCCCCGTGGTGCCAGAGTGTCCAGATGGTGCATCCAGAAAGCTTCTTTTTTAAGGAGCAATTTTTTGATGTCTCCCCCGCATCTATGCGGGAGTAACTCATCTATCACCTGATATTTTAATTGTGTCATAGAATGACCCTTTTCCTTAAAATGTTGGGAAATCGGTAATAGTAAAATGCTGCATCTGATGCTAGATTTGTAGATGTGTAGAAACCCACAATTGGAAATCTCTTTCCACTGTGTGGCTGCGTAAACAAATCACCTCTGATGACAGCTCAAGCAGGGAAATGTCCCACATTTTTTGGTACTCAGGAATGTTTAGTGGCTCTTTTGTTTAGTACCCACATCTACTCTAACAACGATCTTTCAAATTTTGCGATCGTTTGTTGCAGATGCGTTGAGGATTTTTCGATTCTTCTATAGCTGTGTAAGATCTTTCTAAAATTCTCCAGTGTTCTCTCACTATCTGGTCAATTTTTATGTCCTCACAAATTGGATCACCTTTTTATCCTTATATCTTATTTGTCTCTCTTGACTATCCCTATCAGGGGATAACATTTTCTGGGGTTAACCTCTTCCAGAACTTCTTGTCCAGCTCCTTTAGTCTCGCCTCTCTCTTTTCAGGGTCTGTTACTATTCTTTGGATCCTCTGTCTCTGTGAGTGAGGAATTTCCCGTTTTGTGGATGGAGTGTGGGCACTGGTGTAGTGTAAGAGTTGGCTTATCAGTTGGCTTTCTAAACAAGTCTGTACAGAGCCCCCCCCCCTACCATCTTTTTCAATCATAGTATCCAAGAAACTCACCCTTGTGTCTGGTCTGCTGTTATGGTCAATTTCAACTCTTCCCTGATAGAGTTCACGAACGTGGCCCCTCCCATATGCACACTATAACAGCTATAAATCTCTCTCGTTATGATGAAAAATATACTGCTCCTCATAATGTGACATATAAGCATTAGCATATGGGGGTGCCATGTTCGCCCCCATTGTTGAACCTCAGTACTGCAGGTAATAGGTGTCCTCGAATATGAAATAATTTTCATGTAGAACAATATCCAGCATTTCAAGAAAATATATTTTTAGATTTAAACTGTAATCACTGCTTTCTAAAAGCCACCTTGTAGCTGCAACAGTGCTCTATCAACATATAATGGCTTACTACGTCGATAGTAACCAGCAATGTTTCCTGAGTTACCTCCCTAACTGTTGTTAACATCTCTAAAAAATCGGAGGTGTCCAAAAGAAAAGAAGGGGTTAACTTTATGTACATCCATTTTAACCAAATTTCAAAAAAAGTCTCAATGGGATGATAATATTTATGAGGATTTTTTAGAGGTCTTAACAACAGTTAGGGAGGTAAATCAGGAAACATGGCTGGTTACTATTGACGTAGTAAGCCTTTATACATTAATAGAGCACTAAAAGGGTATTACGGCTACAACTAGACTTTTAGAAAGGAGTGATTACAGCTTAAATCAAAAAATCTTTTTTCATGAAATGCTGGATATTGTGCTACATGTGAATTATTTCCTATTCAAGGACTCCTATTACCTGCAGTGCTGAGGTTCGGTGATGGGAGCGTGCGATCAGATTTGATTCGTTTATGCACCCACACAGTGGAAAGAGATTTCCAATTGCGGGTTTCTACACGTCAGTCTCGTAATGCCATCTATCTGATAAAATGTTCATGCGGTCTCCTATACGCTGGAGAAACTACCCAACCCAACGTGTAGAAGACCGCATCAATCGACACAAATCTAGCATCAGATGCAGCTATTTACTATTACCGATCCCCCAACATTTTAAGAAAAAGGGTCATTCTATCACACAGTTAAAATATCAGGTGATAGATGAGTTACTCCCGCCTAGACACAGAGGGAAACATCAAAAAATTAGCCCTTTAAAAAGAAGCTTTCTGGATGCACCATTTGGACACTCTGGGACCACAGAGTTAAATTGCAATTATGAGTTAACACAACTATTTTGAGTTTGCACAGTTAGCGATTACTAATGTGATATACTTTCACTTGGCAGAGACCTACCTGAGATCATTGAAGACTGGATGCCACAGAATTAAAAGACACAAGTACCTGTTTTCTTTTTCTTTGTTGAGAATTGATTTCTTTTGTTTATGGCTGCCTAGTTAATGATGTGATGTAGTTTTGATGAGACGGATTTTGCATAAATTACACGTGTTAACCTGTTCTCATTATGCGGTTGAGAAAGGCTGGTATAGCCGTAACGTGTACTGCCTAAGTGTACCTGCTATGAAGCTGTAATAAAAGCAAAGTTTATGAGTGCCAGGATCCCTTCTTTCTATTTGGATACTCCCTGATCCACGGGCACCACCGGAGTGCAGTGCCGACCTGCCTTGGCATGTTCTGACTGAGAAATCCTGAGTATGTTGATAGTGCTCATGTGTTATGTGAATAGATCCTTAGTGAGAACTGTTTTATGAAAAATTTTGAATCTGTATTAATGATGATTTTTGTTAATGTGTTTAATTATTCTAACATTGTTAAAAGCCTTGTTACACATTACAGTTACGGAAAGTTTAGCATTTTGTTACCAGTAGTGGACAGTTAATCTTCAGCTTGTCTGAAGAAATCATGTTGACGGGTAAATTATGATCATTTTAGTGGAATTTTGATTAAATTAGATAATAATAAAATTGAGCTCTTGGTTACATAGTTACATAATTCAAAAGGTTAAAAAAGACCATTAAGTTTAACCTATAACCCTACTGTTTTTATCCAGTGAAAGGAAAAAAAAACCTATGAGGCCAGTGCCAGTTGCCCCACAACAAAGAAAAAAATCCTTCATAAATACAATATTGGAATGAATCCCTGGATCCATGTTCTATCCCCATAAATCTAGTAGTATCCATAACTTGTAATATTATATTTTTCCAGAACAATATCTAGGCCCCCCTTGAATATGTTTAATGAGTCAACCTTCAAAACATTATGTAGCAGTGAGTTTAATAGTCTCACTGCTCTTACAGTAAAGAATCATTACCATTGATTAAGGTGAAACTTTCTTTCCTCTAGACATAGAGGATGCCCCCTGGACATAGAGGATGATATTTTATTTACATTTTATATACATTTTTTTTAAACTAATGTTTGTTACTTATTTACCATACCTTAGGACCTGGACCACCAGGAAATCCTGCATTACCAGGAGAACCTGGGGGACCCTATGGAAAAACGGAAAAAAAAAGTTAATACACAAATATTACAAGACAGCGTAATATATTCATTGAATTTTTTTGTAAATTATTTCAACTATATAACAAATCTTAATGTTCTTACCGGTTGCCCAGAAGAACCAGGAGCTCCATCATTACCACGTGCACCCTAGAATAAATGTAGACATTCATTTTTTATCTATTTGTTTTGCTGACTTATATAAAGGCTTTAGAACAGTCTGACAATACTTTATTAAATAATATAGTATGAATATACAGTGATTACTGTAAACTTTTGTGGTAATAATTGTTGTGCACTCAATAACAGATTTTTTGCTACATTATTTGCTAAATTGAACTAATGTTTAAGTATACAGTGTACACAATAAATATTTTGTCTCCTTTGTAATATATAGACTATATGGTAGGTAGTTAGGATAAACAGAAATGTAGTGACCGGTACTTTAAATGTACAATACGTGTCATAAGCTTTAGCCTGTAAATATGTTAATACTAATAAATGATGTAAACCATCAAGTTCTCTGAGGGAGTTGATTTGCATCGGAAGCAACATACTTTGTAGTCTGTATAATGGCGCCGATACACAACGTGCAGAGTCAACTGCTTCTGGCTCTGTTCTCAGTGTAATACAGGCACTGCATAGCTGATAAGCGGGTTGCAGGGTGTCAGCACCCTTTCAATCTGTGGATAGGCAATTCTGCAGAAATTCCATGCCCGCATTCATTTAGCAAAAGCCCGTGTTTTTTCTGCATTAGCTCGCAATCCATGCAGAATATTTCTTCAGAATTTTGCAGGATTCCTCAGTATACTTCCTCAGTACACTATGAATGTGGGCACATAATGTTACTAACATTCAAAGTCTGCGTCAATTCCACACAAAGCACTTTCCACAGACATTCAAGCCCATTGACTTCAATAGGACAAGACCTATATTTTTGGACAAAGCTGAATTTCCACAGGGGTTCAAATGGGACAGCGGAATCCCATTGAAGTGAATCAGCAATTCATTTCTGCGGAATTTACTAAAGAATTTTCATGCGGAATTCCGCACAGAAATTCTGCTGTGTGAACATACCCTAAGGCTGTATTGAGACATTGTAAAATTACTTGAAAAATATGACTGTAAAATAGAAAGAAAAAGCGGATGTATTTTTTAAATAATAATGTGCTCTATGAAAGTCAATGGAAACGCAGCCATTATTCCAATTTTAGGACATGTAAATCCATGTGTGAATTGATGTGTGGTCTTATTTAGCTGCCAAGTACTTACAGCTGGTCCAGGTCCTCCAGGGCGGCCTCTCTCTCCAGCTTGTCCTCTTGGCCCCTAAAAAAAATAGGAAGGATTAAATAATAACAATTATTTCCATTACAAATAATAATAATAGCAACAATAACTGAATTATAATTACCCATGTTATATAGTCAGTGAATTACAGTGAAAGTTCATGATTCATGTAAATCTAGTATGTGATAAACTCATCATGCAATTTATATATACAAAACCATAATGAAACCATTTACTGCATGTTAGCTGATAAATATATGTAAATGTAAGGAGCTTTTCATTTACTCTAGAATTAGTTAACTACCTCCCAATAAATTGCTGCAAAATTGTTTAGTAAGAATCTCACATAATAAAAGAGGCTACAAGATACTGTAACCTATGTTACATTCTAAATAAAATGTGCATTTTTTTAAGAAATCAGTTAAACTTTGCTAAGGATAAACAAAATATTGTCTTCATGATGTCTTTTTTAGCTGCCTTTAACTAGAAGAAGAGTAATTACCACTGTGCCAGGCATTCCATTGTCACCAGGAGCACCAGGTTCTCCCTAGTAAGCAAAACAATGCAACATGAATCCAACAAAGAAAAAGCACAACATAAAATAATGATAATATAATAATAACAACAAAATAAAAGCAAGAATACATGTTTCCATACATAATTATAATATGTAAGAATAATTACCCTAAGACCAGGGGCTCCATTGTCTCCCTTTGCCCCATCCCTTCCATCTATACCCTGAGGAGAAGAGAAGTATTAATACAATAATTATATAGAAATATAACTTTTTTCAAAAACCTATTAATAAACTTTTATTTGTGCGTATGTTTATAACCAGTCTTCAGCTTTCAGACTTTGGCACAATTGTCAAATGAAGACAGATAGCATGAAAAACAATGCTTTAATAAGGTTGTCAACTTCTGATAATTATTTTCCTTTTAATAATCTCTTGATGATTAAACATCCAATGACTTGTTTCCGGGACTCCCCCCCCCCCCCCCCCTCCATCAGCTGTAATTAATGGGGGGACCAGGAAATGGCTCCAATACTCGGCACCGCCACTAAGAGATGTAAAGTATTACATATGCTAGTACACGTACATGTTAACAATGAACACTCAGCAGTGCCCCGCTCAAGTACTATGTCCCCTTTAAACAGCTGTTTGGTGGGACTGCTGGACTTGGACCCTCACCAATGTAATATTGATGGCCTGTCCTGTGAATTTATACTGGATTTATTTATAAAGATCTTATATTACACATAGTGAATATCAGTGGGATTGCATCACTTCTGTTCACATTTAGTGTACTGTAGATATGTAGTTTATTGTAATATACTACACATTCATCAATATCTGTCTGAATTTATTAACAGGTGGAAGCTACACCTATACCTATCATTAAATAGGTAAGGGTGCCCTGATCACAGATCTTTTTACAGCTGGATCCAGCATGTCACCCAGCCTGAGGTGAGTGAATGTTAGGGTCCCATCTGATATGAGGCCAACTCCGCGTGGTGGATGGGGGGACATGTTTTGATCAAAAAGTGTGCTAAGAGCCTCCATTTTGTTGACCAAGTGTGCTGCTGCCATTTTCTTTTTTTTACATGTTTTGTACTTGCCACAGCAGCATGCACCTGTGAATTGGGTTTAGGTGCTGGTTACCATTTAGTTTTTTTTTGTTCTTTCTGTGCAATTTGGGGGGAGTGGCTCCCTCTGTAGCCGTGCATCCCCTCCCCTATTTTCACGGGAGGTGGTTTTAGGTTGTTAGTGGATCCAGCATGTCACCCAGCCTGAGGTGAGTGAATGTTAGGGTCCTATCCGATATGAGGCCACCTCCGTGTGGTGGATGGGGGACACGTTTTGATCAAAAAGTGTGCTAAGAGCCTCCATTTGGTTGACCAAGTGTGCTGCTGCCATTTTCTTGTTTTTACATCTTTTTACAGTTTCTTGATGCGCCCTCCAGTTCCTAGGAGATTTTTTTATAGTTTGTCTGACAATTAAGGGAATCAGTCAGACAAAGTATAAGCCATATCTCAGAAGATAGGCAGACAGGCATATCAAGAAATTGTAAAAAGATGTTTGATCAGTGCACTCTAAGCTATGTAATGATACTCCTATTTTGGTTGAGTTGGCCAGGCCACAGGTTCTCTTTAATGTAGTGCATGTTTTATTTCTTTCCACACGCGTTTCCATTTGCTATTATATGATGGCAATTTTATTTGTACCACAAATAAGACTGGACATAGTAAAAGCTATATTGCAACAAATCTATTCCAGAATGCATAATTAAAAGAGTAGTCCCATGTAGAAAAATACATCCCCTAACCAAAGGATAAGTTCCTGATCACAGGGGGGGGTGGGGTCCGACATGCCCCATCCGTATAGATTTATGGTAGAGATGGAGATGTATTAGCACACCACTATGGGTCACTAGGAGGCTACGTTCTACCAGCCCTGCTTAGGCATTACTAGCAGGGTTGTACCAGCCTCTTATATTAACTGTATGGTAACTGTTCTGTGTTTCAGTGGAACTGCAAAACCAGTACCACCTGTGGCTGTGAACATGCAACCTTCATGTCATCCAACACTTTGCACAACCGCAGCACAGTCCTAGACCATGGAATGGACCCAACAGTCTAAGTCCTTTGTTTGAAAAGGAGTTCCATTTCTGTAATGACTGCTCAACTTTAAAGGGGTACTCCGGTGAAAAACTTTTTTTTTTTTTTTTATCATCTGGTGCCAGAAAGTTAAACAGATTTATAAATTACTTCTATTAAAATCTTAATCCTTCCTGTAATTATTAGCTGCTGAATACTACAGCGGAAATTCTTTTCTTTTTGAAACACAGAGCTGTCTGCTGACATTACGAGCACAGTGCTCTCTGCTGACATCTCTGTCCATTTTAGGAACTGTCCAGAACAGCATATGTTTGCTATGGGAATTTCCTTTTACTCTGGACAGTTCTTAAATTGGACAGAGATGTCAACAGAGAGCACTGTGCTCGTGATGTCAGCAGACAGCTATGTGTAGTATTCAGCAGCTAATAAGCACAGGAAGAATTAAGATTTTTTAATAGAAGTAATTCACAAATTAAGTTTCTGGCACCAGTTGATTTTAAAAAAAAAAAGTTTGTCACCGGAGTATCCCTTTAACTTGCAACAACAGTGATACAGCACTTCAATTGTAATAGAACCATCACATGGGTCAACATTATTTCTGCACAGATTAAATTGATCTTGAAGTATCTAGTACAAAACTTGGTTCTTTATTGTGTGCAGAAAAAATAATTGTTCTCTATTTCTTAGCTGGTCTTCCAAAAGGCCAGTAACTTTGTTAGTCCCTCTTTATTATGCCCATCTAGCTATGCAGTCACTTTCACTCTGTGGGTTTTATGGCTGCTATTTTTTCAATGTCTACTGTCTCTCTAGATATGGGCACCTGTCCACCCTAAATTAAACAGTATTTTATGTACCAGCTTCTAGGCGATTGGTGATGGCAACATGATAGTCTGAGTCCTGCTTGAGCAGCAATGTACTCTTCAGGTGTTTCCAGCTTACTCTGGAAGTCTCACAGCAGCTACTTAACCACTTGGTGCCAGCTACCTATACTCACCAAATTAAACTTTATCCCGCTATCAAAATCTATCTTTAGCTTACAACCCACAATAACCCTACTGACATTACTATGCCTTCCCAAATAGATTGGAATCTCTTGTGAGCAGGCTCTGTCAATTATAAAGGATATGTGTATTATTCTCATTATTTTTGTCTTTTAAAATAAATAGTAACAATAAATATTGCTATTTATTATATATTTTCTTTATGTGGTACATTGTATGCTAAATGTCAGTATGTACTTTGATCAAAAGATTAAATGGTAAAACAGGTTGTGTTGAAATACTTACTCTGTGGCCCTTCATACCATGGAATCCAGCCATACCAGGTGGTCCTCTGCCGCCCTAGATAAAGCAAAGATATGTTAAGGGCAACTTCTTTACAACATACTGTACATAATGTGTTTGAACAAGGTAACTTTTATTGACTACTTCTAGTATTCCTGATTCATTGTCATAGAATCTTGTTAAGTTAAACTTACAGGGAGACCAGCTACTCCACGTTCTCCGGGTCTTCCAGGTCTACCATTTTCTCCCTAAGTAAAGTAAGAAATGTACTGTTAGTTGCTATAAATGCTCATGTACATCCCACCTCACACAAGTACTAGAATTTAAAGCAGTGGATTTTAGGATTTTAAGAAAGGTTTATCCACCAGCAGATTGAAGGGTCTGGAAAGCTCCGGCTGGCCTCTTTACTGTTCACCTAGAACAGTATCTTACATTGACAGTGACCATTTCCAATTTTGAAACCCAGTCCTATTCTTTTGCACAAGACTGAGCTGCAGAGAGCTTAAAATACCAGGCACAGCTTCTACAAAATATATAAGGCTGTGCTCCATATAAAAAATCATATTGATAGGCCATTAATAGTAATGCCTCAAAAAACCTTTGTGGGTATTAAAACTTAATCTATGAGATTTACTTGGAAAGATTATACCTTACTTCTCATGCACACAAGCTTATTACAAACAGAGCCATAATATGGCATGTGTTTGTAAGGATACAGCAGAGAGCAGAGAATGGTTGCACCAGCACTAGACTAGACACTCATAGAAGCACTGAGGATTGCTCCCTGACACGATTTCTTGCCTTCCATAAGACACAATCGGAGGGTTCTGCTTCTTTAAGGCCTATTGGCTGTTATCCACTATGGTGCGGAGAGAAAGAGAGAGAGGAGAAAGCTCTTCTGCCCCAAAGCAAGCATCCCCTAGAGGAACAATAAGACTCAACAGGCTCTGCTCTAAAACCTCAGTGAGGCCTGTAACAAACGACGGTGACTTGAGTGGTGCAAAGTTTAGCAACTGGTTAAAGACTATGCCTCCTATTTAATTACTTCTATTAAAAAATCTTAATTCTTCCAGTACTTATAAGCTGCTGAATACTACAGAGGAAATTCTTTTCTTTTTGGAACACAGAGCTCTCTGCTGACACCAGGAGCACAGTGCCCTGTGCTGACATCTCTGTCCATTTTAGGAACTGTCCAGAGCAATACATGTTTTCTATGGGGATTTTCTCCTACTCTGGACAGTTCCTAAAATAGATAGAGATGTCAGCAGAGAGCACTGTGGTCATGATGTCAGCAGAGAGCTCTGTGTTCCAAAAAGAAAATAATTTCCTCTGTAGTATTCAGGAGCTAATAAGTACTGGAAGGATTAAGAATTTTTAATATAAGTAATTTACAAATCTGTTTAACTTTCTGGCACCAGTTGATAAAAAAAAAAGTTTTCCACTGGAGTACCCCTTTAAAACAAGTCAAAATGAGGCTCAGTAGTGTGTGTGGCCTCCACATGCCCTTATGACTTCCCTACAATGCCTGGGCATGCTCCTGATGAAGTGACAGAGGAATGTCCTCCCAGACCTGGACTAAAGCATCTGCCAACTCCTGAACAGTCTGTGGTGCAATGTGGCATTGGTGGATAGAGCGAGACATGATGTCCCAGATGTGCTCAATCGGATTCAGGTCTGGGGAATGGGTGGGCCAGTCCATAGCATTAATGCCTTCCTTTTGCAGAAACTGCTGACACACTCCAGCCACATGAGGTCTAGCATTGTCTTGAATTAGGAGGAACCCAGGGCCAACCGCATCAGCATATGGTCTCATAAGGGGTCTGCAGATCTCGTCTCGGTACCTTATGGCAGACAAGCTACCTCTGGCAATCCCATGGAGGGCTGTGCGACCTCACAAAGAAATGCCACCCCACACCATTACTGACCAACTGCCAAAACGGTCATGCTGGAGGATGTGGCAGGCAGCAGAATGTTCTCCACCGTGTCTCCAGACTCTGTCATGTCTGTCACATGTGCTCAGTATGAACCTGCTTTAATCTTTGAAGAGCACAGGGCACCAGTGGCGAATTTGCCAATCTTGGTGTTCTCTGGCAAATGCCAAACGTCCTGCACGGTGTTGGGCTGTAAGGACAACCCCCACCTGTGGACTTCGGGCCCTCATACCACCCTCATGGAGTCTGTTTCTGACCATTTGAGTGGACACATGCACACTTGTGGCCTGCTGGAGGTTGTTTTGCAGGGCTCTGGCAGTGCTCCTCCTCGCAGAGGTAGTGATCCTGCTGCTGGGTTGTTGCCCTTTTACGGCCTCCTCCACGTCTCCTCATGTACCAGTCTGTCTCCTGGTAGCACCTCAATTCTCTGGACACTACGTTGACAGACACAGCAAACCTTCTTGCCCCAGCTCGCATTGATGCGCCATCCTGGATGAGCTGCACTACCTGAGCCATTTGTGTTGGTTGTAGATGCCGTCTCATGCTACCACTAGAGTGAAAGCACTGCCAGCATTCAAAAGTGACAAAAACATCAGCCAGGAAGCATAGGAATTGAGAAGTGGCCTGTGGTCACCCCCTTCAGAACCACTGCTTTATTGGGGGTGTCTTGCTAATTGCTTATAACTTTCACCTGTTGTCTGTTCCATTTGCACTACAGCATGTGAAATTGATTGTCAATCAGTGTTGCTTCCTGAGTGGACAGTGTGATTTCACAGAAGTGGGATTGACTTGGAGTTAAATTGTGTTGTTTAAGTGTTCAATTAATTTTTTTTGAGCAGTGTAGCAAATTAACTATACCTAATGAGCATCAAGTAGTGAAGGGGACAAAAATGTGGCGCATGCAAATTGTGTATTACAGTATATGAAGACCATTTTACAAGTTACCATTTACATTGAGATTATAGAGAATATGCTTACATCTTTTCCTGGTGGACCAAGAGGTCCAACGGGTCCGGATTGTCCAGGAGGTCCCTATAAATAAAGAAAAATAGATGAATTAAAAAGTGCGGTTGTGATATGTAATTGAACTAAAACAATGTGTTTTGACTTGTCACATTGACCCATTGCTTGATGGAGCCTGGAGATTGGTGTGGTTGTGCGCTTCTCCAGCCCAGATCTCTGCTCACGTAGGAGATGGGCTCCGGGATAAGTCTATGAAGCCTGCCTCCTACAGCCACACTTTTCTCCCAGCTATATCTAAAGATTGGCAGGTGTCTCAGCATTATTGATTCAAATTTTTGACAAGTCTGTGAAATATGTCAAAAGTACTTTTTAAAATGAGATTAACACTTTAATAATGTACAGCTATGAGGTGGATAGTAATAGAAGTGTGACATAAAGCATCTCCATGGCCTAGATGAGACTGCAAGCTTTGCATTCTCTTTAGTTATAGGCTTGTATAATAAAAGCTTAGATTTGTAGTGTATAGTTCTATGTGGTATTTTGCTGAGGTGACTTTTTACCTCAAGGCAATGCCTTAAAAAAATAAATGAGGAGGGGGACAGGTGGGGCTGGACTGAATGGATACTTATGTAGCACTGAGTGCTCGGCTTCCTCTACCAGGCTGACAACAGACATGGTACAGGAACAAGAATAGTCAACATTGTGGCATCTCTGGATTATCAAATTCTTGACCCAATATCTCTACAAGTTTACCAGGTTCTGGATTCCCACATATTGGAATATACTAGAAGCATAGCAGGAAATGGACACACTGTTACTGGACTCCCTGAGACACCAGAAACTGGACAATGTATTACTGGAAGATTTGTATGGTATACAACATATTATGACAGAGTTTTCTCTTTATTGGATAGTAAATTGTTGTTTTGTGTCTATAGCAGCTCTCAGCAAAATGTGCAGTTTCTTGGTATTTATAAATGTAAATATCTGATTACTATTGGTAAAAGAAAAGCTAAATATGATTTCTTCCTACACATTTAAGTAATATTGTGACATAGTCCTAATATAATTTCTGATGTTCTGTAAAGCCATATTAGAAATATGTAGAAAGATGAGATGTAGAAAAAATATGTAGAAAGATGAGATGTAGGAAAAGATTTGCATCTATAGGTGGCACCTATTCTTTTAATAGACTTCAGCCAGGCTTCTAGTAGAAATGTTCAGTTCTTGCAATTGCATTTTATAAAGTATCGGTGCCATCTAGTGGCTTTACATAATATTACAACATACCCAACATGCATTTTCTTTCTGTAGAAAAATAGGTTGCATAGATATAACTGAGATGGGGTGATTTTTTTTTTTTTTTTGGAGGGGGAGTAAATTAACTCCGCAGTATAGTCTCCATTAGAATCTCATAACTCAAATGTTTTCAGCGTAGAATAGATATAGACAGATGGGGCGGCTGAAAATTTTAATTGAAAATTTAAATCTTAATTTTCTATCCATAGACCCAAACAAGGCTTGTTGTTTGCGTAATCATTTTTACATTATGTAATGAACCCTTTTATTTTACTATTGAATGTACAGTGCAACCAAAAAACATATTGCAATTTAGCTAAATTTGGAGAGTTTTGTTTTTACTGATTGCACTTTATAGTATACGATTAGAACGATACCTATTGTTACATAGCTTTTCTATTATTGTACTGCTTTTATAAAAAGTCAAACTTTTAAAATAAAATTTAGTATGTTTTAAATTGTTGTTTTCTGACCCCTATAACTTTATTTTTCAGTATAAGGGGGTATATGAGGACTCAACTGTAGTTTTTATCAGTGCCATTTTTGCACATTTATAGATACCTTTTTGATCACCTTTTATTACATTTTTTACTGGGATGTGATGTGACCAAAAGTCTGCCATTTAAGAGTTTAAAAAAAATGTTATTTATTTTTTACGCTGTTCATTGTACCGGATCATAATCATTATGTTTTAATAGTTAAGACATTTCCACATGTGGCAATACCAAATACTAAATATGTGTTTATTACTTATTTTTTATTTTATCTTTTTATTTTTCATTTACATTTTTAAGTCCCCTTAGGGGACTTTTACATGCAGTAGTCAGATTGCTTACACTAAATAATGCTATGCTATTGCATAGCATTGTTCAGTGTTATCGGTGATCTGCTGATAGAATCTAGCTCAGAAGGCTTTATCAGAAAATCGGAGCTGGGACCTCTATGGGACCATCGGCTGGCAAGAAAAAAGATCATATAGAGACAGAGAGAAAGAAAGAGACAGATAGACAGAAAGACAGAGCGACAGATGGAGAAAACTTGTTACTATTGTAACTGTGTCTATCTCTTGCCCAGAACAGATTATAATCCTCTAAATGTAGACACTAAATATACCTATTGAATTACATCTGCCACCTTTCTCTATAGTAACTACTTACGGGAGGGCCAGGCTGTCCAGATTCACCTGGAGGTCCTTGATAACCATGAGGTCCCTGTTGGCAGAAATAAGATGAAACAAAACCATATTTATCATTATGTCAAGTATGGCCAACATTGTTATAAATAGCAGCTATAGTCGTTAGTTCATCGTCATATACATTTATAATAATAGTTCATAGAAGAAAAGAAAATGAGGAGGCACTCACGTACAGATTCGTGGGGATCGGTTTTCTTTATTCTCGGTGCAGCATAATACAGCAAACGTGGGACGGCAGAGTGATGGAGTGCGGACCGTGACAATTGTTTCACGCCTCTCTGGGCGTTTCTTCAGCCCTGAAGAGACGCCCAGAGGGACGTGAAACAATTGTCACGGTCCGCACTCCATCGCTCTGCCGTCCCACGTTTGCTGTATTATGCTGCACTGAGAATAAAGAATACCGATCCCCACGAATCTGTACGTGAGTGCCTCCTCATTTTCTTTTCTTCTATGAACTGTTATTGTGCAATACTGGGAGGATTGAGCACCGCATTAGGAAGTGGATGGTTCGGGTGTCTGAACGCCGCACAGCCCTTTAACAGAGGTGCACGCCAGACTTGCCTGTACAAGCTATACACTTAACAGCAGTGCCAGTACTATTTCTACCTTCCGGATTATATACATTTATAACATTATTTTATTGGAACAAAAACAAACAGAAATTAGAAGGGCAATATTATATTAAAATGGCAAATATCCCCTACGAATAAGAGCCATTTTGTGACAGCAATTGTTGAATCACTGTAAGGCTAGGTTTCCACACAGGTTTTTCTCCAAAGCCCAAGTCAGAAGGAGAAGTATAAGTCATGCCTTTATGTCCCATTCCTTTTGAATACACTTTTGGCTTTGGCTCAAAAACTTCTTAGATTGTCTTTACACGGGGCATTTAAGGGGCAGTATCGCTGCTAATTACCATTATAATTTTATGAAATATAGGTCAAAACTGCACAATTTTACAGCTGTTTTCAGAAATTGTAGAAAATATTGTTCAATTGCGATATACACTGTCAAAGTGTGCAGTTTTTCAGCAAATTTCAGAAAATTGAGGTAAAATTAAGGCTGTAAGCGACAGTACTGCTAAATAAGTACCCTATGTGAACACAAACTCGTGGTCATACAGATTGATCATTTAGAAATAAGACATATACCTTTATGAATATATTAGGAATATAATCTATTAAAATATTAGTAAAAATGTAAATAAACGTACAGGTTGGCCGGCTGGTCCAGTAGGTCCTGGAGGTCCAGCAGGTCCAGGTGCACCCTAAAAAAACAGACAAAAAAGGCAAATTAGAACCTTCTGATTATTACTACTCTTACTAATTTAGGTCATATACTGACACTGCACTGCTATACATTTGCTACAGTGAATGTGTGGAGCTGGTTTTTATTTTCACGGCTTAAAGTATAGCAACTATTAGTCATTTACAATGACATTACTAATTCCTACATGATATTGACATTTTTTTTTAATCTTAACCAAGCTACAGGAAAGTATGTATTTATTTATTATTTAATTTATTTAACATAGGACTTACAATAGTAAGTATGGTCTATGCTTTGGTCTGAGAGCTGATGTTTTAGGAGTTGCTGGTTAAAGAGGAGTTTTAAAAAACAGAATATATCTGCTTTGAATCTGTGGAGTTGGAGTTACTGCGTACAGCATAAGATCATATTTGTGTGAGCTGTTACACTAGAAGATAGTAGGATTACTAATGGAATTTGAAACAACCTTTTCACTTTCTTTTTTCTCTACTCTGTCTCTATAGGGAGGGGTTCATTTGTCACAGGTGTATACGTTTTACACTGGGACTCAGGTCTGAGCTTGCTCTGGTCTGAGAGCTGATGTTTTAAGAGGTGCTGGTTAAAGAAGAGTTTTAAAAAACAGGAGTTTGAAAGCAGGTATTGGAGATCTCTGTAAGTGGTAAGTGATGGAGGTGCAGGACGGCCAGGCAGCTAGCTGGGTCACAGTTAGAAAGCGGGGTAGTGGGAAAAGTGTCAAGGAGGCCAATTCTGATATAGCACACCCAAATAAGTTTTCCCAGTTGGCAGATAAGGGGGATGTTAGTTCAGAGTTAGCTCAGTTAGCTCAGATGCTCCAGTAAAACATTGCCTCTGACAGCCATGGGGGTGTCTGCTCCAGTAAGGAGGGAGGGAGGAGTGCAGGGCAGGCCAGACAGGTACAGGTAGTGGGGGACTCTATTATTAGCGTGACAGGGTGATCTGTCACAAATACCAGGATCTCCGAACAGTGTGTTGTCTCCCTGGTGCTCGAGTTCAGCATATCGCCGATTGGGCTGACAGGTTACTAGGTGGGGCTTGAGATGACCCAGCTGTGATGGTACACATTGTCACCAATGACAAAGTAAGAGGTAGGTGTAGTGTGCTTGAAAATTATTTCAGGAAGTTAGGCAAAAAGCTTAAGGCAAAGACCTCCAAGGTAGTATTTTCTGAAATATTACCTGTACCACGGGCCACACCAGAAAGGCAGCAGGAGATCAGGGAAATAAATAAGTGGCTCAGAAGCTGGTGTAGGAAGGAAGGGTTTGGGTTCATAAAGAACTACAACATAGAGAGGGAATATAGTGTAGATAGAGGACTGATGATAGGTAATAAAACTGGAGGTGGACCAGAGGGAGGGGTTAGATCAGTCATAAGTGATCAGAGGAAAGAAAATAGGAAAGAAAACATGAAGTGCATGTATACTAATGCCAGAAGCCTCAATAATATGATGGAGGAGCTGGAACTATTAATGTTGGAGGAAGACTATGATATAGTGGGGATAAGTGAGACATGGCTGGATGCGAGCTATGACTGGGCGGTTAATGTACAGGGATAAATTCTCTTCAGTAATGACCGAACAAGTAAGAAAGGGGGAGGGGTTTGCTTATACGTAAACTCATTTCTGTGTGAGGCCATAGATGAGGAAAATGATCATGTGGAAACTCTGTGGGTGGAAATAAGGGGAGGGGATAAGAACAATAAATTTGTTATAAGACAACAAGTTTTACAGAAGCAGTGGAAAACCTACTTATAGGACAAAAAGATGGGCCAGCAAAGAAGGGGGACGTCAGTATTATGGGGAACTTTAATTATCCTGACATCGACTGGGAAGCTGAAACCTGTAGGTCCAGCAAGGGAAACAGATTTTTGGCAATATTAAAGGACAATTACCTGTCCCAACTAGTGCACTTCTGGACCTTATACTAACCAATAGGCTAGACAAAATATCCAAGGTAAAGGTAGGAGATCATCTTGGTAATAGTGACCACAACATAATAAGTTTGCATTTATCCTATAAGAGGATGTCTACTAGTGGGGCTACAAAAACATTAAACTTCAGGTAGGCCAAGTTTTAACAACTAAAAGAGGACCTCAGTGACATAGATTGGGACCGTGCCATCAGTAATAAAAGAACACAAGCTAAATGGGACACTTTTATGAACATCCTAAATTGATACAGTATTGTGAACAACATATACCCTATGGGGGTATACAAATAGAAGAAAACCAATGTGGCTAACCAAAACAGTTAAGGAAGAGCTAAACAATAAGAGGAAAGCGTTTAGACTACTAAAACAAGAAGTTAGTGGGAAAGCATTAAAGAATTATAAGCAGAAAAATAATATCTGTAAACAAGAAATAAAATTAGCAAAAATTGCAACAAGAGGATTGTCATAGAAAATAAAAATAACCTAAAAATATTCTTCACCTACATAAATAATAAGAAATTTAAAACTGAAAATATTGGCCCTTTAAGAAATAATATGGGTGTAATGGTGGAGGAGGATGAGGAAAAGACTAATCTACTAAATTACTTCTCCTCTACTGTATTTACAAAGGAAAATCCAATGTCGAATAACAAAGAAGGGAACAAAGTAAATTCTACAGCAAATCTAGACTTTTTAAACCAAGAAAAAGTGTAGTTTTAACATAAATACACACAAATCACCGGGCCCAGATGGCATCCATCCCAGGGTTTTGCAAGAATTAAGTACCATGCTAGACAGACCCTTATTTCTTGTATTTAAAGATTCTATAATGACAGGGATTGTTCCACAGGACAGATGCTTATCAAATGTGGTACCAATATTTAAAAACAAAGGTCTAAAAATATCCTGGAATCTATAGGTCTGTAAGTTTAACATCTGTTGTGGGTAAGATTTTTGAGGGATTTATGAGAGATGCTATTCTGGAATATCTTAATGAAAATAACCTTCTGACACAGCAACAACATGGGTTTATGAAGGATCTGTCCTGTCAGACTAATCTGATCAGCTTCTGTGAGGATGTCAGTTATACATTGGATCAGCTGTGGATTTTATATATCTGGACATTTCTAAGGCATTTGATACTGTGCCAGACAAAAGGTTAGTACATACAATGAGGATGCTAGGAATAGGGGAGGATATATGTAAATGTGTTAGCAACTGGCTCAGTGACAGGAAGCAGAGGGTGAGTATCAATGGAATTTACTCTGGTCTGGTGACAGTTACTGGTGGGATAATACAGGGGTCAGTGCTGGGTCCACTTCTTTTCAATATGATTATTTATGACCTTGCAGAGGGATTACAGAGTAGAATTTCTATATTTGCAGATGACACAAAACTGGGTAGGGTGATTAGCACAGAAGATGATAACATAATATTACAGAGGGATCTGGGGGAAGCTGGAGACATGGGCACAGACATGGCAAATTAAGTTTAAGGTGGAGAAATGTAAGGTTATGCACTTAGGCCATAATAACAAAATGTACAATTATGTGCTAAATAATAAGACATTAGGTCAAACTTCTACCGAAAAAGACTTGGGGGTACTGGTGGACAGTAAACTCTACTTTAGCAGTCAGTGCCAAGCAGCAGCTTCCAAGACAAACAAAATCATGGGATGTATCAAGCAAGAGATAGGGGCTTGAGAGAGGGACATAGTTTTTCCTCTGTATTAAACCCTAGTCAGACCATATATGGAGTAGTGGGTCCAATTCTGGGCACCTGTATATAAAAAGGACATGGCCGAACTGGAGAGGGTGCAGAGGAGGGCAACAAAGATAATTGATAGTATGGGAGGATTACAGCACTAAAACAGGTTATCGAGCTTGGTCTTATTTAGTTTAGAGAAAAGACGTCTTATGGACGAACTAATCACAATTTACAAATATATGAATGGACAGTACAGAGATCTTTTTAGTGATCTTTTTATACCTAGGCCGGTCACCATGACAAGGGGGCATCCTCTACGCCTAGAGGAAAGAAGATTTCACCATCATCACAGACAGGGAATCTTTACTGTAAGAGCAGTGAGACTATGGAACTCTCTGCCACATGATGTTGTGATGTCTGACTCCATAAACAAGTTTAGGGGGGGGGGGGGGGTCTGGGTGTTTTTCTAGAGAGGAATAACATTAGAGGTTATTCATACTAGATGTATAGGGATAGAACGTTGATCCAGGGATTTATTCTGATAGTAGGGTTTGGGTTGAACTCTTATCTTTTTTTAACTTTACAAATTATGTTATGTTATTGCCATGCTTCAGGAACTAGATTCTATAAACACATGGGAGATTTGTCAAAACCAGTGCAGAGGAAAAGTTCCCCATAGCAACCAATCAGATTACTTCTTTTATTTTTCTGAGGCCTTTTTCAAAATTTATATTATTTAGTAATTTATTAATCTGCACTTTTCCTCTGCACAGGTTTTGATAGATCTCCCCTATACTGCATCATGCAATGAATATGGAAGGTGCTTGAATGGAACACCAGACTTGGTTATACACAAGCCCTTTTCCACTTTAGTGAGTAGACCCTGAAAAAACTGGGGTGTTCAACTCCTGTAAAGTACAAGACTCCTGACGGCCCTCATTTAAGTCAATGTGATCAGTCAGGATCTGGCTGTGTCAGTTGTGCTCCTACCCGTTAAGGGTCAGTCCATCATAAAAAAAGGGCCGAAATGATTCTGAAACAGTTGGAGCACAACTGATCTTCTGATCTATGTTGGCATCACCTGATGACCGTTTACATGCATATAGGTATTTTAAAGGTTTGTTTGTGGATTGTTTTGCTATGTTCCAATATGCTATAAATAAATTTAGGATTCAGTTTCTAGAAAAAAAAATTGTCTTACAAGCATCATTTGACCCCCAAGTTGACCTGAGCCAGATTTGTAGTCATATCCAGATTTGGAATCATACTGAGGACGATAGTTCTGCAAAAATGAAAAACAAAACAATTATCTTTCTCTTTTCTCTGATGATTTTATAGTGCTAACATACTCCACAGTGCAACACTACAGAGACTACAGTCACTCAATCTAATTTTCCTATATTTCTCTTTTTTACACACATATTAGCCAAATTTAATAGAAAGATGATCTGGAGTGTTGGAGAAAATGCACACAAAAGGAAAAAGAATATACAAACTGCATGCAGATGTTTGCCTTGCTTAAATTAGATCCCAGGATCTTGCAATCTATATCTATCTATTTTATTACCATACTGCTGTTACATGATTTTTTCATAATTATAAACTAATTGTAAACTATTTGTCTTGTATAAAATACAATATATAGCAGCAGGTACTTAGTAACTTCATAATTTTCTTTTAATAACTGCTCTAAAAGTAAATTTTACCCAAGAATACAGTCTCCGTAGTGACATCATTCAGGCCTCCTAGCCTACCCTAACCATGTATCAATAGTATATAGTATACAATATGTATTATAGTTTATACTAGAAACCCCAAAGCAGTGCCAAATATGTCATACAATGGATTTCACTATATGTAGTTTAATGGAGTCCATCAGGTTCCAATGTGATGACGATTGGTTTAACAGAAATAACAGCACTGCATGGAGCAGTATAATTCCTGTCAAATAACACAGATTTTGCCACATAGTCTGGAAACTTAAATTTTTACTTAAAAAATTAACAGAAGCTTATTGATTAATAAAAAAAAAAATCTGTTTACCACATCTCCACCAGTCGCTGAGCCACCTCCGCAACCTTCGCAAATTCCAGGGGGACCAGGAAGACCAGGTGAACCTGGCATACCTGGATTTCCGTTGTCACCGTTTCGGCCAGGAATGCCAGGAGTGCCCTACAGAGAATAAAGATAACATATTTAATGCATCTAAAGCATATTGTATATTTTAGTAGTAAGTTTTAGTATAGTCTGGGCTCTATATAATGTCTCAAACTGGTTGCTTTTGTACAGCTACTCTATGTGTAGTCACTGTTTTAACTGTAAGCTCATTACTGATTATACAATTATTTAACATGCAAGTAGATATTTGTCTGCATCCACACATAGGCACCCAATAACAGCTTGAACTTAGTATATGATGCTAACATCTTGCCGGCCTTGTAACATGGGAAAATGCAGGTTGTAACAACAGGATTAGTGGATCCGCTGTACCACTGTGGGAGATGATGAAAGTCGCACCAGGGAGCGGAGTCTAACAGCTGCTTGTTTTCACCAGAGCCCGCCGTAAAGCGGGATGGACTTGCTGCAGCAAGCAAACTCCCAGGTTACTACCCCTGGTGCGACTTGCCCACAGTGGCGGCCAAGATAAGGCGTGGTACAGAATCGTGAGGCAGACTCGGAGACAGGGAATGGCAAATAGGTCACGGCTGGCAGCAAGGTACAAAGGTCAGGAAACAAAGCAAAAGGTACTGGTACACAGTAAGGCAGAAAGTACTTGGAAACGCTTTCTCTAAGGCACAGGCAAGATCCGGCAGGGGTCAAGGGGAAGTAAGGAAATCTTATAGGGTCAGCGCCCGACAGAACCCAATTAGCGGTGCGCTGACCCTTTAAATTTCAGAGAGCCGACGTGCGCGACCTAAGAAGCGGGTACGTGCACCCCCGCAGTGAGAAAGAGTGGAAGAGGCAGGAATGCAGCAGGGTTAATGTCCGCTGGCCGGGAGAGTGCGGCCGCAGCCCGACACGTGAGCTACGGTGCTGCCCGTGACGGCTATAGTTAGGAGTGCGCCCGCGGCCAGCATGTCTGGCCGTGGATCCACTCATTTCACAGGTAACTGAATTGCCACTACTGACAAGATAGCCTGGCATCAGTAGTGTGGTTTTAATTCAATCATAGTTGTGGTCTCACACATGCATGTTCTGTATCTATTGCATTTGAGGCTTTTAGCATTTAAAATGTATGTGGAGTCTCTATTTTAATAGCATCTGTCTTGAACACAGAAGGCAGTTGCTTTTTTAGATTTATGTTTTGTTTTGTTTCTCCATAATATGTATAACATATCCTGCATGCGATAAATGTATGTCATATATGCTATTGCGAAGACGAACTTTAGCAAGATCGCTTTAGCCAAACCTAGTAAAATGATATCAGTGCCATTCAAGAATAAGGAGAAGAAAAGAGGGACACATAACCACAGGGTAGCCCAGAATACCTTGCAAGTGGTAGAAAGGATCACATGACTTCAGGTTAGTCAATTGCCTTGCAAGAAGGCGGAATGGTCACCTGACCTCAGGGAAGCCAATAATGCCTTACATAAAGCTCCCTGTCAATTAAGAGGCACTATACGGGTGGGTAAGAAGCACCAGAAAAGCCTATGCACACAGCTGCAGTAGCCATTTTGGGGAGAGTAGCTGTGAGGAGCAGATCAGTATGAGGAATAATGTGTTTCATTGTGTATTTAACAGCCCATATAGAGAGTACAATCGCTCCATTTCTGTAATTTGCCAAAGCAGTGTCCATAAAGCACACTGCAGAAAGTAAGCTGCATTTGTTCTATCAGGGCAAACTATGTCTCATTGTCAGGTGGGGCATTTTTTGATTTTGTGGTATACTCAAGGAAAAATCTGTGAAAACAAAGATGTTGTGTCACTTTTAGACATGTGTATCAAATACTGCCTAAGAACTCTAAATGTTAGATTAACTAGGAGTGTATAAAAGTACTTTTAAGCTGTTTTGTTTAAGTTAATATAACAGTTAAGACCACATGCATGACTATTTGTAAAAACATGTTACCTGTGATTACCAACAGATTATTAAGAAAAACACTGCATTAGTGGATTTTTATGGATCTTTATGCTTAAAAAAAAAAAAGAGGGAAAGAGGTCCAAAAACTATCTAACAAAAAGTGCTGGTTCAGGGCCTGGCACAAACATCCTTACTGCCAGGGACAATAAAACATTTTTACTTAGAAGTTTTACCTTATTCTTTCCTACCCTTTATTTTTTTTATTTTTATTTTTTACCAAAACCACTTTACTTTAATGTTTGAAAACCGACAAAAAATTCTGCATTTATAGCCTTTTGACAACAATTACCATAGCACAAAAATCGGGCATATAATTTTGATTAAACAGTCCAAGTGCAAAAGTATGCATCTATTATGGCCATAGGGGCGCACAGTCATGTTTTTATGTTTTTTAGTGTTGTTTTAGTAAATTAGATGCTCCATCTACCATTAAATATATACATATCCTGGAATGTATAGTGGCATTTTTATACTACTGTGACACAATAGGATAGGTTTTTTTTTGGCCAAATATGTGGCTCTTTAGTGGCACATATTTTAAAATGTTCTCTTTTTAGACATCAGATATGAATGTATTTTCTAATATCCACAATCAGTTTGTATTTTTGTAGTCTAGGACATGTGTTCTACACACTATATTACTGATGAACTGTGGTTGAATATTTCACACAGAAACATGTTAGATTGGTGTTAATAAAATTGGGTTTACTGTGATAAATTGGTTAGCTTGTGGTGTCATGAGTATTTAATCATTTAATCTTCTGTTTAAGTAATAGCAGAAATAAAGCGATCTTTGACTGCCATTCCAGTGGATAAAATTACTTTAAATTTACTGTCATAATCAAAACTTTGATTGCAGCATTATCTTTGTCCCAGCTGAAGAACAGGCTGGGACAAAGTCCATGAAGTAAGGTGGGACTAGCACTCCTATGCGCTCACTTCTTTCCTGTTTCTCAGACTCCTGTCTGAAAACAGAGAGGAAGGAGTTACAGAGCAGCCTGAAGCGATTGTATAAAGAGACTTAGTGCAGCACAGCAGACTCAGGGCAGAAGTGAATGCCTGGTGAGTGAGGGTGGGCTCTGTGCTTGCCTCTGACATGCTCCTTTATGAGCAGTGGATGTCAGAATGGGTGAGCAGCAGAACAGAGGGATTTTTGGGCCAAATACAGAAGCTAGACACATGAAAAGTATCTAAAGAATTTGTATGACCTAGAGAGTAACATATGTAAGCATTATTTTTTCTTCTGTGATATGAGAGGTACGCTTTAATGATTTCTACTGGTTAATTATCATTCTTGCTCACAGGCTATAGGCGAATATGACATTTCTTAACCAGCTTGCAGGAAATGCAGGGGCAGCAATTGGAAGGGAATCTAGGAGGACATTCAAATCACAAGGTATGGTGATCAAGAACGTGGTAGTTCAGAAAGCCACCATTATATCACAAGCTCCTTATTGGCTATATCAGTATGTTTTATATAAGCCAGAAAAAAGACGATGCGGGGGCACTCACATTTTGGTGATCAGGTACAGGCTTCTTTATTTTCACAGTACAGGTAAAATCAATGCATAGCGGGGCGTCAGAGGACACAAGCTCCTTATTGGCTATATCAGTATGTTTTATATAAGTATTAGCTGTTTTAACTGAGGCTTAATCACCTAACCTTCTGTTTTGGATATACAGTATATCTATACATTTTAGTGTTGTTTGTTTAGGTTTGTGATGGATATTCCTTATTTTTGGAAAGCCTTAATGACAAGGTAAAAAGGAAAAACTAATTTTAAACATTGTAAGGAAACAAATTTTATTCAGTTGTTTTCAGTATTTTGCTTCTGAAAACTGAGGTATAGTTGTGCATTTGTTATTTATACTAAAGGGGGCATAAATCTTGTGCCAACTTAAAGGGGTACTCCGGCCCTGACACATCTTATCCCCTATCCAAAGGATAGAGGATAAGATGTCTCACCTCGGGGCTCCCGCCGCTGGGGACCCCCACAATCTCGCCACCCACCTGTTTGAGCTGCATGCCACGGTGCCAGCTCTGGAACAGCCGGGTGGTGACCACGGGGCCGGAGTATCATGATGTCATGACTCCGCCCCATGTGATGTCACCCCCCGCACCGTGGTTGTGCAGCTCAAACAGGTGGGTGGCGAATACAAGATTGTGGGGGTTCCCAGCGGCAGGACCCCCGCGGTGAGACATCTTATCCCTTATCCTTTGGATAGGGGATTAGATGTCTCAGGGCCTGAGTACCCCTTTAAGCCTCATGCACATATTAGAACCATGTGGATACAGTCTGTATGGAAGCTCACAGAGTCCCGTGACTCCACATAGGTCTGTGTACCCTTGTATACTTCTCCATATGGGATTGTATTCCAGAAATGTTCTTTCCAAAAACCAATGCTGCAAATGATGGAGTGTGTACTCACAGAACACAAACTGCTCAGGTCTTCTGAACAACCAAGCAGAATGTAAGGAGAATTCAGTACCAGAAATGGTTAACCTTTGAAGGAAAAGCTTAACCTTTATTCAAATCTTTGAAAAGCAAATTTACAAATCCCACACCAACAAGTGCATCTGACATAAAGTGATGTACCAAATACCTTAGGGAGGTGTATATTGGCAAAATACATACAGGCTTTATTTCACATGATACGCGCTCCAGTCCAGACTAACATGAACTGTCTTTCCACATGAAAGAGATCCAGGTATGTTTTTTTTCTTTTGGATTCATATGGTACAATACGACCACTATTGATACCATTACTATAGAGCTATGATATTTTGCTGAGCACAAGACCTGATGTACAACATGATGATGCAAATGTTTGTATTATAACTCTAACTTTAGTGTATCATAGAAACATCTACACTATTCTAGGTAAACAAAATGATGCAAGGCAATGAATGTATAATCAGGGGTGTTTACTATTTTTGTCACTATTTACTTGGAAAAAAATCTTTAAAAACCATGTATTTGCTTTGTAGTGAATTGTTTTCTCTTTATTAATAATTTTTTAAGAATAAATTCCATTTAAAAAAGCCTTGCTGAATGAAAGTCTTGCAATTCAAAATTCACACAGCCAGGATAAGAAATGTCAATATTTTTAACAAATTTGAAACAAAGTAATATGTGCTGTCTCCTAAAAATAGAAAAAAATGTAAGTTTATCAATAAAAAAAAATTGCAGACGATCAGTAAGTGCTTTGTTTATATTGGAATAAGTAATACTATGCAAACTTTTTTCTAGTTTTTATTTTGTTGCAGTTCTTTTTATTATTCAGGATACAGTATTAGAAAATTTTGTAAATTACATATAAGCAATATCAGCATGAACATGTCAATGTTTGTCATATACTTACGGGGTCACCTTTGGGTCCACGATCTCCCTTTGTTCCTTTTGATCCACCGCCATTTGGGGTAGGCTAAATAAAAATAAAATGCCCAATCAACAAATATACTACTATAATTGCTGTAAATCTTAATATCTAAAGTTCCATGTAAAATATAACAATAAAATGTGGTGATGTAAACACATGTACGTGAGATACAAGCTGGCCATACACAAGCAATGGCTACTTGATATGCAATGTCTACTTTAGTAAATAGTTATCCTTCCTGGAATGTTGTACTGTGTAAGTCCTCCTTCACATACATCAGTTGTCCGGCAATGCTACCCTCTGGTGTGCATCAAAGGGGAAACTGATGGTACAACTGATCCCATTCGTTTGAATGGGACAGTTTACAATCATCCGGCATCTCAATTTGCCAGATGGGACCGGACAGGGAAACGCAGCTTGCTGCAGTCCCCCGTCCAGCATCCAGAAGCAATATTTGGCGGATGCTGCACAACTGATGACAAATGATGCATGCTTTTGCCTTTCTTCCTATCTGGTTACCATAGAATTAATTTGAGCAATGGGCACACCCAATGGCTGCAGCATTCTTGTGATCAGCACATTCTCAAGATCAGACACTCATTCCCTATAATATGCATAAGGGATGAGTGTTGTTGGCGGCGAAAAAAAAACCCCCTTTAATAAGAAAGTATTCCATTATTACATTGTCCAGAAAATGATATTGTAATGTGTGTATGTTTCTGATACCAGGAATGGCAAGGGATTGAGCAAGGTAAATGTATGTTTTTTGTGTTTGTTTTTCACCACTTTTTGTATAGTTACAAAAAATAATTCTGCACGGATTACCCCTTTAATGGGGGTTATCCAGTATTAGAAAAAATAATCAGTTTCTGAAATGGCCTCACATTGGGTCTCTTTAATAAGCCTGGTAAAAAGTAGACCATTTGTTTTGACTAACACAACTCTTTTTCATTACACTGTGCTTTTGTACTGTACATAGATATTGCAATACTTGTAGCAATATAAATTAAACTTTTTCAGTAAATCAGTTGGCATTGACTTTATTTTGAAGGTATACATACACTTGGTGGAGTTGGACAGATTGGGCAACATTCTCCAAATGGAATCTCTGAGTTTTCACATTCTAACTCGCCGTCATCACAGAGAATATCATCGCACAGCACAGATCCAGTGTCACAAACACAGATTTGGCATGGTTCTGGTTTCCAGACATCCCTGTCAGCATAAACTTGTCCAAAATGTGTACATGCTCCGTCGATAGCTGCAAAAGTAAAAATGGAAAGAACAAAAGTTTAGGACACTTAGGACATTGTTTCATATAACAGTTTTAAAAGTTGCATTTGCCAACATTTACAATTGTGAAGTGTTTTCTTGCTCCATACAATTAGAAATGTTCCTCGTAGCCCACTTGTTGCTATCAAATATGGTTTTGATAAAACCCATAGATTATATATCTAAGCACTGGAGCTATACATTATGTGGCTACAACATGGTGGTAAAAGTAGTCACAGTTCCTTGACTGTTGGATTCTTCACAGGAAACAGAGATTGTAGCCCATCATGATATATGTATCTAGCCATATGTAAAATGTTTTAGGAGAAATCATTTGACTAGTTTTGGGCCGCACTGCATGTTTTTCTGTCAGTTAGACCTGTGCTAGAAAGTAGTTCATTACTCCTAATATTTCTTATTTACATGCATCAGCAACTTTATACAATTAATCTAAATTCAGATCCAGCAAAGACCTACATTTATAGAGAGTTTTTATGTAGGAACAAAGACTGACATGGGTAGTTATAATTTCTGTACATTGCTGTGGAATATGTTGGCGACAGGAAATAAATACATGTGTTCTCAATGCTTGGGAGAATCCCATACTGTAGAGTGAGTAAGATAGGACAATTACTTTATGGAAAGAATGATAAATGGAACAATAAGAACCTCACTTATTATTTGTTCAATTATATAGCTTTGATCAACAGGATTACTCTTCACTATACACTCATGGAAGGTTTACAAGGTCATAGCTTAGGGCTAAGTACTTTTGATCCAGATCTTTGTCAGGACAAACAAAGCTTTCTTTTGAATTCAGTTTATAGTGGTTTCAATGTTTTAAAGGAAATCTGACAGAATCATCACCCACACTAACCTAACTATATAGGACAATAATGCGGGTGAAGCTGAACAAAATGCACCTGACCTGGAAAATAAGTCCCTTCAGCTGTTCCTAAGCAATTTGTATTTTTTAGGAATGTGGAATGTGCTCTCTATCACCCAAGTGCAAGAGAAAGTGCAAGTGTGTCACACTAAAAAAATGTGCACAAGGATGTGGTCCATCGCAAGCCCCTCTCCAAAAGTAGAGCGGCATCTAACAAATCAACCCTTTCCCTCCAGGCCGGAGTTTTGACACCTCAGGTTCACCTAAGGCACAAAAGTACCTCGGCTCTACACCCCCTGGCCCAATGACCAGACACGGAGGAAACAAGTCACATCAGGGCAGCCGTTGAGCTGGTTACGTGGCACCAGCCTCGGAGCACCCAGGTACACCTGCTCCTCCATGCAACAATCCATCCTCACCAGTGGTCCAACAACAGAAAAGAACATATGCTACACTTGATATTAGCCAAAAGGCTGAGAAGCATTATTTTCTTATATGCTAATTTATTTTTCTGAGCAGCGGAGGCATCTCAACTATTAATGCTTGAGTATTGATCAGAAGGCTGGAGACCGCCTCTATTGTTCAGAAAATGAAAAAAATTGCATACAGTTTAAGGAAAATACAGCTTGTTTAGGAAAGGCTTAACAGATTTTTTTCAGGCATAGTGCATTTTAATCAGTCTTACCTATACTATAAACCTGTATATTTAGGTTGGTGCGAGTAATGCTGTCAGATTCCCTTTAAAGGAATTTATTTACTTACTTTTTAATAAAGATATATACCTTTGTATACTTCTTTAAAATTAAATTTTAAACATAGCTCTGTCTAGTCAAACACATAAGACATAAACGTCACAGTTAATTCTAATGTTCTACGATTCAAGGACATTTTTGGACACTGTTTTTAGTTCAATACATTACCTTTGTAAATGCAAAATTAAAAGTCTTTATTAAAAAAAATGTTCAATTTGCAATACTTAGGCTCTGAGTAATGTGAATTGAACTCATGGAAGAATTTCCATGTAGAATTCTGCCCAAAAAATTCTGCTTGGAAATTCAGAAAAATTTACTGCACAGTGAACTGAATGAGGATTCTGCTGTCACATTCACACAATAGAATTTCTGCTGCGGAAATTCTGCTTTCTGGATTCTGCAAAAATATAAGACCTGTCATTAAATTTAGCAAAATTCCATGTGGAATCCTATTGAAGTCAATGGTCAAGTTCACACTACAGAATTTATGACTGGAATTCTGCTCATGAAGCTTAACATGCAGGTGAATGTGTTTTTCTTGAACCCATTCACACTGCAAAATTTTTGACAGAAAATTCTTATCAAAAAATTCTGCCAGAACATTGAACCTGCTCAATGTTCTAGTAGAATCCGCTCCACAGACATTGCCGTCTATGGTGAAAGAAAGCAATGTCTGCGCCGTCCTACCGCCTTCTGATTTGGCACTGGCCACGCTCATAATCTCCGAGCAGAACTTTTCAAAGCTTCACAAGTGTAAACCCAGCCAATGGGGCTTTGAATTTTGGCAGAATTCTGTGTTTTGTTCACACAGAATCTGCATTTAAAGTCTTCTCAAATTCAGCAAAACTGGAAAAATTTTAGCAGAATAGCAGAATTTCCGCCATTTGAACACAGCTTCAGTCGGGGGATGTATATGCTAAATGTGTCTAGGTGTGGCCACCCAGTGGCTGTGATGTGACAGCAGCCTGTTAAGGATTTTGCAATCATGTTGATTGTATAAAAACTAAAATCAAAGAAAGGTAAGAGTAAACAACTGTATTACTGGGTGGAACACATCTAAATATAAAAATCTAAAACTAGGACCAAGTTGCAAACAGCAAATCAAAGAAGCATTCTGGGATTTTCTATTTTACTTTTGCTCATGTAGTGCAGCATAGGTTATTTTTAGAGAACAATGTGGAAGTTTTTGTTTGTATGCCTTTTTATTACCTCTTTTTTCTCATTTGAAAGGAATGGGATAGGCTTCATTTTGACTTACAAATGCACAATGATGTGGCTTCTGTAAGGCTGGTATTTCACTAAGGTTTTTGTCTTGCGGTTTTTTAGTCTTAAAAACACCAGAAAAACATTGTATTTAACAAAATTTATATTTTTATAACAACATTTTTTATTAATTTTTAAACAGGGATCAATTTATGTGGGCGGGCAGGGAACTAAAAATGTAGCTGACAATAATAAAAAATGTAGAAAGGGGCCATTTAAATGTAAAAACAATATATTTTTTATAATAAATTTCTTTAAAATATTAATTAGTAATGTATTTTAATAATGTGTTTAATAAAGTGTGTGTGTGTGTTTTTGTTTTTGTTTTTTCAAATTTATTTTTTTTGTCAATTTTGAAAATTTTTTAGGCATTACTACTACTCCCAGCATGGGACAGACTATTCCATGATGGTAGTAGTAGTGCCTGTACTAATAGACAGATCACACCGGGTGTCACTCCTGACACCCAATGTGATTGTCCTATCTATTGCATAGATGCGGAGAGGCTCTATATAGCGCTCGCATCTCTGCTCTGTACTCCAGGCCGGCCAGTGATGTGAATAGAAATTCACCTCACTGATTCATATTTTCTGCCCAGAGTGGTGATTGGCTGGAAGGTGGGAAATATGAAAGAGTGAGGTGAATTTTAATCATATCACTGGCTGGCCAGAGTATAGTACAGAGACGCGAGCGCTGTAGAGAGCCGCTCCGAATCTCTGCAATAGATAGGATGATCGCATCGGGTGTTAGGAGTGACACCCGCTGTGATCTGTCCTTAACTGCAGCTACTACTGCTCCCAACATGGAGCACACTCTGCTCCATGCTGGGAGCTATAGTATCTGCATTAATTGATCGCAGCGAGTGTCACTTCTGACATCTGTTGCGATCTGTCTATTAATGCAGGTACTACAGCTCCCAGCATGGAGCAGAGTGTGCTCCATGTTGGGAGCAGTAGTACCTGCAGTTAAGGAAAAGATCACAGCGGGTGTCACTCCTGACACCCACTGTGATCCTCCTGTATAAAGTATAGATGCGGGCGGGCGGAGGAGCTTCTATGGTCTACTGTATATATACACTTATTCATATTTCCCACAGAGAGTGGTGATTGGTTGGAACCATCTGGCAAATCACAGCTCTCTGCGGTGAATATGAATAGGTGTATATATACAGCAGTGCAGGGGACCATAGAAGAGTGCCCCGCTGCCCGCATCTATACATTATACAGGAGGATTGCAACGGGTGTCAGAAGTGACACCCGGGGCGATTTGTTAATTAGTACATGTACTACTTCTCCCATCATGGAACACACTGTTCCATGCTGGGAGTAGTAGTACTACATAAAAAAATGTTTTTAAATTAAGAAAAAAAGTGAAAAAAGTTAAAAATATAAACACACTTTATTCAACACATTATTAAAAACATTATTAATAAAAAGTTTAACAAAATTAATTAGAACAAATTATTATTATTTTTACATTTAAATGGCCCCTTTCTAAACATTTTTTATTGTTGGCAAAATTTTTAGTTCCCTGCATAAATTGATCCCTGTTTAAAAATGTATAAAAATGTTGTTAGAAAAAAAAATGTAATTATAATTTTGTCCATCTGTATCTTTTTTATAATTTTTTTTAATGGTACCCTACGAAATTTTATTAAAAAGGGTATCTCCATCACTTTTTGATCTCTAAAGTCCAAAAAAGAATTTAAACCGCCGGCAAAAACGCCAAAATTAAAACCTACATGGTGTTTTTCTTGGCATTCTTTTACTCCCAGGAGCCAAAAAGAGCTGAAAGACGCATAAAGGACTAAAAAAAACTCCAAACTGAAAAACGCCAAGTGGATATGGCATTTTTCAATTCAGTATTGACTTGACAAAATGGGTGTTTTTATTGGTGTTTTGCATGAAAAACCTCAGTAGAATCCTAGCCTAATGCAAGGCTGGAGTGTTTGATTATTGCATCTGGTCATCTCATCAGCTGCTAGTGCTGGAGATCACCCAGGTAAACTGATTAGACTCATAATGCATTTGTTTTACTCAAAGTGTGTATTTTTAGAGAAATAGCGCCATGAGGAGAAAGGGATTTGAGCAATAATCACAACTGATGTTTTATTAAGATTTGACATCTTTAGACAGTGTTTACACGTAGAACTTTTACAGATTTTTTCCAAGTTTTTTCCAAATTTTAGCTTTTTTTGCAGTGATTTTCCAAAATCATGGTAAAAATGACATGTTTTACCATATATTGCACAATTGTGCACAATCTCCATATTTGCATGATTTGGGGAAACTAACAGGAAAAACTGAAAAAAAACAACAAATGCAATTTGTGAACACGGCCTTTGGGGAGGTGTGTATCTGCTACACTGCTCAAAAAAATAGAGGGAACACTTAAACAACACAATGTAACTCCAAGTCAATCACACTTTTTTGAAATCACACTGTCCACTCAGGAAGCAACACTGATTGACAATCAATTTCATATGCTGTTGTGCAAATAGAACAGACAACAGGTAAAAATTATAGGCAATTAGCAAGACACCCCCAATAAAGGAGTGGTTCTGCAGGTGGGGACCACAGACCACTTCTCAGTTCCTATGCTTCCTGGCTGATGTTTTGGTCATTTTTGAATGTTGGCGGTGCTTTCACTCTAATGGTAGCATGAGACAGAGTCTACAACCCACACAAGTGGCTCAGGTAGTGCAGCTCATCCAGGATGGCACATCAATGTGAGCTGTGGCAAGAAGGTTTGCTGTGTCTGTTAGCGTAGTGTCCAGAGCATGGAAGCGAAACCAGGAGACAGGCCAGTACATCAGGAAACGTGGAAGAGACCGTAGGAGGGCAACAACCGAGCAGAAGGACCTCTACCTATGCCTTTGTGCAAGGAGCAATGTAAAAAACAAGGAGAGCGCTCCTAGTGTGATACCGTAATGCAAAGAGAATATGAACAAACAAGAAAACTTGCTCACCAAGTATAGTTGTACTGCGACCAAGTACAACTATGGTGAAGGCGTGAAGTAACCCTGCAACGGGCGAAGAACGGCAGCTGCTCCTGGACACACAGGCGAAGCAATTGAACGGATCCCTCCAAGGAACAGCCCAGGATAGAGGCAGCGCACAAGACTTCAAAGGTAAAATGGTTTATTTACCCGGCATGCAACGCGTTTCGCTGGATAACCAGCTTCATCAGGCATGGATGGAGCAGGTGCAGCACTACCAGAGCCCTGCAAAATGACCTCCAGCAGGCCATAAATGTGCATGTGTTCACTCAACTGGCCAGAAACCAAAACCAGAAGACTCCATGAGGGGGGGGGGGGGGTGAGGGCCTGACGTCCACATGTGGGGGTTGTGCTTACAGCCCAACTCCGTGCAGGACGTTTGGCATTTGCCAGAAAACACCAAGATTGGCAAATTCACCACTGGCACCCTGTGCTCTTCAGAGATTAAAGCAGGTTCACACTGAGCACATGTGACAGACGTGATAAAGTCTGGAGACGCCGTGGAGAATATTCTGCTTCCTGCAACACCCTCTAGCATGACCAGTTTGGCGGTGGGTCAGTAATGGTGTGGTGTGGCATTTTTTTGTGGGGCCGTACAGCCCTCCATGTGCTTGCCAGAGGTAGCCTGACTGCCACTAGGTACCGAGATGAGATCCTCAGACCCCTTGTGAGACCATATGCTGTTGCGGTTGGCCCCGGGTTCCTCCTAATGCAAGACAATGCTAGACCTCATGTGGCTGGAGTGTGTCAGCAGTTCCTGCAAGAGGAAGGCATTGATGCTATGGACTGGCCCGCCCATTCCCCAGACCTGAATCCGATTGAGCACATCTGGGATATCATGTCTCCCTCCATCATCCAAACTAACGTTGCACCCCAGACTGTCCAGGATGCCTTAGTCTAGGTCTGGGAGGACATTCCTCAGGAGACCATCCGCCACCTCATCAGGAGCATGTCTGGGCCGTGTAGGCAGGTCATACGGGCACGTGGATGCCACACACACTACTTGGCCTCATTTTGACTTGTTTTAAGGACATTACATCAAAGTTGGATCAGTCTGTATTGTGGTTTTCCACTTTGATTTGGAGTGTGACTCCATATCCAGACTTCCATGGGTTGATACAATTGATTTCCTTTGATACATTTTGTGTGATTTTGCTGTCAGCACATTCAACTATGTAAAGACGAAAGTATTTCATACGATTAGTTCATTCATTCAAATCTAGGATGTATTAATCTTAGTGTTCCCTTTATTTTTTGTGAGCAGTGTATAAATCCTTGTTCCATAGAGCAGTGTTTCCCAACCAGTCTGCCTTCAGTTGTTGCAAAATTCCAACTCCCAGTATGTCAGGACATTCTTTCACTGCCTGGGCATGCTAGGAGGTTTAGTTTTGCAACCGCTGGAGGCACACTGGTTAAGGAACACTGTCAGAGAGATGGCAGACAGAGGAACTAGTAGTAGATGATCTGGTAGGTTATGATGTCATCCTGTAATCAGAGGAAGTCAGAGTCACATCATGTTTTGACCATTAGGTACTGGAAGATTTGGAGAGTCACACTGGTGATAAAATGACTAAATTAGAGTGATAGAAAAATAAGGATACAGCTGTGCTGGAATAAAACAAATGGTACTGTAGGACAAGTAATGGAAAGTTAGTGGGAAAAAAACATTTAATGCTTTATTAAGATTGCAGCCTCACTTAACACGACATTTTATAAACACTAACATAGGTAAAAATAGTTTGTTCTTTGACATAGGTGTCCATAGCCATTATGGACTGTGCACACGCCCAAAAGCCATGAATTGAAAGAAATACATTTAGAATTTTGTTTTAGATATACACTTCATGTATATATTTTGTTTTATAAATATTACTGCAGAGAAAGAGTACTAGGTTCTGCGTGGAACCACGTTTAAGTAGTTTTAGTACCCAGCATCAGAGATCAAAAATAATGAACAACTTATAAAATGCCCAAGGGTGTGCCCAAGACCTAGCTTTTATTGGGTCCTTAAAATTGCGAAAAATGATAGTGCCTGTGTACCCAACACCATTAAAAAGGCAAATTTGTACAAGGTGATCGTCTCTCTCTACAGGATACCTGGCTGTGTACTTTTTACCTACAGGACAAATAGGGATAGTCTTTCCCTCCACAGCAGATATCTATCCTAACAGGAGTTAATGCCATATTATCAGTCTATAGCCGTCATTTTATAATTTGATACTTTGCGATCATATTTAATTGGGAAAATATGAAATTTGTACCTCCCTGATGACGCCACTAATGAACAGGTGGTAGAAACGCGGCAGCGGTTTATCTTTTGTGTTTTTTGTTGGCACAAGTGGGCTGGCAGGGCCCAGCAGAGCCCTACTTTGTGCTTATTGTTGTTGCTAATATGACGATCACCTTGCACAAATTTGCCTTGTTAATGGTGTTGGGTACACAGGCACTATAATTTTTGGCAATTTTAAGGACCCTATTAAAGCTAAGTTTTAGGCACACCCTTGAGCACTTTATTAGTTGTTCATAATTTTTTATATATTTTGTTTTCAAATTTATTTTACACATTATGAACTGTGTTGTAGTCTGCTTGGTATCTACACATGCAAATGCTGTTCTAACAAGGTGTTTTAATAACTTGGAACATTAAAGGGCAACACATAGTTATAGAAATCTGCTGATAAGGTCCATTTTACCTATTTTGTTTCTTACATGTCGTCATTGTGTGTCCAATGTATAAGTAATGTATGAATGTGGCATACATTCCTCTAGCTATTTAATCATATATCTTCCCTGTCACTGTACCTAACAGTATAGCAATTGTCGAGTAGAAAGCATTGTCAGACTAAAAACGTTTACTGTATAAGGCAAAATGTATTGGTCGTGCATATTTCAGTGTTTAACAGGAGAGGGCAATGTTTGACAGTATTTAGGAATTTCCTCACATCTGGATATAATGAATTGTGCGTTATTCTTGATTTAAACTTAAGTGAAACAAGATATGAGAAACATAAAAAAATCTTTTCAGCTTTTGCTATTCTTGGCAGATTGTGCAGAACATAATAATTTTACATGGGGATTTTTTTATCTGCCCTGATTTAGTTTATTTAGTATATCCCTATTGTTCACAGATGGGGATTATTTCCCAGAATTGCAAGACATATTAGTAAAACATACTCTGCACAAATACATACAAAAGAAGGTTCTAGAAAATTGTTATATGTATTCATGGAAAAACATTGGCAATATTTTATGCCATGTATTATGTGTAATTATAAAGAATAATGTGTTCCTGGAAAGAGCTGTATTCGTAATTTGAAAGGAGTATTACATTGTGTAATGTACTCTTTAGTTTCTATAAAAGGTTTGTAGTTTGAAGTTGGATAGAAGTAAATTACTGAAGTAACTGATCTTTATAATTTACATTTAAATGGGCACTTTCAGAATCAAAAACTTTTTCTATGTTTTACAACTTGGCAAAACATTAACCTTTCTAATATACTTCATACAAATATTGTATGTAGCATAGCTTATATAAAAAAAAGACCACTAGGGGTCCCTGTACCATCCAAAACATAATTTTTTGTGGCTGCAGTATCATCTTTGCTCCTACTTAAAGGGGTTATCCAGGAAAAACATTTTTTTTTTCATATCAACTGGCTCCAGAAAGTTAAACAGATTTGTAAATTACTTCTATTAAAAAATATTTATCCTTTCAGTACGTATGAGCTTCTGAAGTTAAGGTTGTTCTTTTTTAAGTGCTCTCTGATAACACGTGTCTCGGGAACCGCCCAGTTTAGAAGAGGTTTGCTATTGGGATTTGCTCCTAAACTGGGCGGTTCCTGAGACACGTGTCATCAGAGAGCACTTAGACAAAAAAGAACAAACTTAACTTCAGAAGCTCCTAAGTACTGAAAGGATTGAGATTTTTTTAATAGAAGTAATTTACAAATCTGTTTTAAAGGGTACTCCGGTGCTTACACATCTTATCCCCTATCCAAAGGAGTCCTGCAGCTGGGGACGCCCGTGATCATGCACGCGGCACCCCGTTTGTAATCAGTCCCCGGAGCGTGTTCACTCCGGGTCTGATTACGCTCGACCGCAGGGCAAGCGGCGTGTGACGTTACGCCTCTGCCCCCGTGTGACATCATGCTCCGCCCCTCAATGCAAGCCTACGGGAGGGGGCGTGATAGCTGTCACGCCACCTCCCATAGACTTGCATTGAGGGGCGGAGCATGACATCACACGGGGGAGGGAGGCGTGACGTCACACGCCGCCGGCCCTGCGGTCGAGAGTAACTTTCTGGAGCCAGTTGATATATAAAACATTTTTTTTTCTGGATAACCCCTTTAAGCACGGTATGTAAGGGTGTACTGCCTCGGACACGCCCTTTCCTGAGGAGTGGATGTCAGAATGAGTGAGCAGCAGAACAGAGCGATTTGTGAGCCAAACATAAATGTAAAGAATCTGCATGACCTAGTGAGTAACATACACACACAATATTGTTTTTCTGTAATATGACAGGTACACTTTAATTTCCTCATCAATTGTAAGAGTTCTGCTGTCAATGAACAGGAACATGTTGGTTAGTGAAAACATTCTTTGCTAACAGTATCAGTTAGATAGGATAAGGACAGCTACTAACTGTAAATGACAATGTTTCTATTAATTGACAGCAAGAATGGATATTGATAAATAGTAAGAATTGTAGAACAAAGTATATTAGAAAGCCATAAAACATTTTTGTTAAAGAAATAATTACTCAAAACTAGGAAAAAAAAATACACAAATTACACAATTACACAAAACTAGAAAAAAAATGCTCCTATAATTTACAGTTTACAGACTGTAGTGTGTTGCTAGGAAGGAAATGATAACAAATTAATTAAAATGGCACAGACATTTTTTCTTTTTTTGTAAAAGACAATTGACTTTATTTTTGTACATGCTGCAAATTTGGTGGTTGTGATCACTTTCAATGGAACAACACACTTTTTGGTTACAGCCCATATTTGGTGAGTACATTTTCTAAAACAGAAATAAATAAATAAATTGCGATTTTCCTCCTTTTAGACTGTGCCCCTTAGAATAAATAAACAAACATACAAACAAATAAAAACAAAAACAAAAACTGACAGGCTTAGCCAAAGATGGCATGGCTTCCCACACCCAGCGGAGTTATGCCAGAAATCTAGTCCAGCTTATAGCAAATCTGGCACTGTTACTCTGCAGTACAGTTACTCCACTTGGCACTAAGGGGGACACTGTAACTGGAACTCATAGATGTACATTGGCCAGCACTAATTGGGGCACAGCACTTAGAACCAATGGGTTGGCACTGTGACTGTTATTGTTTTCATAGTGACTGTCTTTGGCATTGAAACTCTGTAGGTATTATTTGGAGTTAATAATACATTATGAAATAAGTGCAGACATCTATGATGCATAAAATAGATGTGAAAAATTTGATTTTGTCTATGATGTTCACTACGCATATTCAAGTTTGCATTTTGTTATGTTTTACCTTTTTGTCTAGAGTATGTAGCTATTTTTCATACTGAGTGTAGTTAGCTTTGCTGCAAACATAGTGGAAGGTCTCAAGCATAAAACCTATTAAGGCTGCTATCACATGTGGAAGTTTTTTGTTTTTATTTTAAAAAATGCCACTTCAGTTTTCAAGCCAAAGCTAAAAAGTGAATTCAATAAGTTGAGAAATATAAAGGATGGATTTAAACTTCTCCTTTCTTCTAGATCCACTTCTGGCTTTGGCCCAAAAACTGCAACGGCAGTGGAAAGAAAAAAAAAAACATAAAAAATGCTGTGTGTGATGGCAGCCTAGGAAAGACTTAAAGAACTATGAGGCTATGTTCACAAGTCAGAATTTCTTGGAGATTCTGCAGCAGGTGTGTATTCAACGGGACTCTGCTTTTATGCGAACAAAGCGGAATTTCTGCACCAGATGTTTCTAGCACGGAAATTCCGTTGACACTGTCCGCAAAGAGAATGAACCTGCCCATTCTTTCTGCAGATTCTGCACAGAATGCATTGTCATCTATGAAACGGCGCCCACAGTCTGCGGAATGTCTGCATAGAGATTTTTTCCATTCAGACGTGTGAACATAGTTTAGATCTGTATAATCTGGAGAAAAGAAAGTAAAGGAGGAAATTGAAACTGTTAAATATGTTAAAAGTTTAGTAAGGTTTAGGAGGGAAGGGTTTTTAATACTAAATTGAACTTAAGAACAACGGGACACAAGGTTAGTTGTGGGGAAGATCAGAGGTAATGTGAGAAAACTACTATATGTCAGATTAAAGGAGTTCTGAAGTGACCCCCCCCCCCCCCCTGTGTATCATGTGGCTTCCTGCAGGTGTCAGAATGTCCGCTTCTGGCAGACTGCCAGGGCCCTGTTCAGGAGATCGTGGGGGGTCCCAGCCAAGGCCGGATTGTAGGTGCGGATGGAGTTGCAGCTCCAGGCTCCTGCGTTAAAATAGGCCCGGCGCCCGTGACAACCGGCGCCCGCGACAACAATGTTAACATGGCCAGCGGGCCACATGCGGCTCGCTGAGGACATTTATCCAGCCCGCCTGCCGCCGCTGCCTAAAGACATCCCTGTATCCCGAAAGATGTTTTCAGGACACAGGGATGCCCCTGTTTCCTCTATGCGGCCCCACGTTTACTTTAAAAATGCAAGGACCGCTGGGAGGTAGCGCACGCAGAGACATCACAGACGTTCCATGCATGTGCCCATAGCAATGGAGGGCGGAGGAGCAGAGCAGCAATCAGGACGTGCGCTGGCCAGCATTGTGAGTGTTACCAGCGGCACGTCAGCTTCGGTGCTTCAACCACCACTCCCCCGGTCCCAGGATGGGACCTACTGCTATGGCCGGACAGAGCACTGAAGTGGGGCAGTACACAGGCATACAGCCTCCACCCATACACTGTATATGGCTGGAGGCTGTATGTCTGTGGGGGAACATATTGCACCTAATGTGGGGAACTATACTGCACCTAATGTGGAGGAACTGTACTGTACCTAATGTGGGGAACTACACTGCACCTAATGTGGGGAACTATACTGCCAACTTGATGTGGGGGAACTACAACCTAATGTGGGGGAACTATACTGCCAACCTAATGTGGGGGAACTATACTGCCAACCGAATGTGGGGGAACTACAACCTAATGTGGGGGATCTATACTGCCAACCTAATGTGGGGGAACTACAACCTAATGTGGGGGATCTATACTGCCAACCTAATGTGGGGGGAACTATACTGCCAACCTAATGTGGGGGAACTACAACCTAATGTTGGGGATCTATACTGCCAACCTAATGTGGAGGAACTAAAACCTAATGTGGGGGATCTATACTGCCAATCTAATGGGGGGGGGGACTATACTGCCAATCTAATGTGGGGGGAACTATACTGTATACCTAATGTGTGGGAACTATACTGCCAACCTAATGTGGGGGAACTACAACCTAATGTGGGGGATCTATACTGCCTACCTAATGTGAAGAGAACTGTGCTACGTACTTAAAGGGGTAGTCCACTAATAAGATATATAAGTGTGCATAGGAATTTGTTCATAGTTTTATTTTTTTAACTATAGTCCGGCCCTCCAACAGTCTGAGGGACAGTGAACTGGCGCCCTGTTTAAAAAGTTTGAGGACCCATTGTTAACAGTAAAAGAGGGATGGCCCAGGCCGGCCCACAGGCTTACCTATGGCCCTAGTGGTGATGTGGCTGCGTAACCTGCTGACCTGTGTGCCCCACATGACATCAGGGTAGCGTTTTCATTTTATATACTTTGATAAAAAGGCCCATCACAATCTTCAGCACCAGGCCCATGATGCTCTTAATCCGGCCCTGGTCCCAGCACTCGGACCCCCTGCGATCTATAACCTATCCCCTATAGGTAGGGGATAAGTTATTTTTCGCTGCACTACTCCTTTATTTTTCCTGAAGAAAAATCTGAGTAGAACAAACTTCCTACAGATGTGGTTAAAGAATACTAGATGGACCAGGTGGTCTTTTTCTGCTGACAATCTTCTATTATTTCTGTGTTCTACAGTTTAAGTAGATCATTTTGTGTCATGATGGGTCACATGGTAGACATCAAGCAACCTAGCGGCCAATATATTTTTCAGACACATTTTCATATAAGAGTGACCTTTGTATGTTTTAAGACTATATAAAAAAAATTCAGCTTTTAAACTGCAGTATAGCTTGGTAAGAGGTATTGGAATGGTATATTATTTTGCAAGCTGATATAATGATGTTATATTGCCAATGCAGACACATGGCCTTCCAAAGAATTTATGACTAAGCCTTTACCTCTTTATTAATGTTTGATTTAGTTGGCTTTGCTGCAGAAATAAAGCTCAGAATGCAGATCAAAGGAACCAAAACACAATGAATCGATTTTAAAGCATTTACAAGCTTTTTATTCTCCATTTTCAATAAACATGGAAAAATAAATGCCAAGATGAGGAATAAAAAAACCTAGGCTTTTCGCTTTTTAATGGTACTAAGAAATCTGGGTAAGGTCACAACGCAGTAACGCTGGACATCTGACTAATAAATTGAGTAAACATGTTAAAGTCTAGAAAATGTATAGTCAGGAGAATGGTTATTTTGTGATACTTCACGAAAGTGTTAGAATTTGTATTTATTACTAGGCTTGTCAATGTGGAGAAGATGCAGTATATTTATAAAATTACAGAAACAAAAGCTATAAAAGAATAATAATCATTTTTGCTTATGTATTCCTTTTTTAAGTTCTTTTTTTCTTACAATTTTTTCATTTATCAACTGGTTTCAGCCTGTTGATAAATTTCTTTCACGTAAGCAATTTATTTATTTATTTTACTTTTTTGCTTTGGTGGTGGCTTTTTGTGCTCCATGTCTGAGCTGGAGTAAATTTAGTATTTTTTTTTTTATGTGATGCGACTTTTTTTGCGACTTTCGCACTTGATAAATCTCTGACCACAGCATGTCAAAAATCACTTTTTGCTTTGGTAAGCAAGTTTCTTATTTTTTTTGCATAGGGCACTGCACAATCAAAAATTCACATAAAGAAATAAAGTAGTCGCACAGGCGACTTTTTTGCAACAATTTTAAGCAAAAAAATAAAAAACCTACTAAATACTTTGATAAATGTCCCTCTTTGTTACTAAAAGCATACCTGTTTGGTGCTGTGAGTTTTTTCAATCCAGGGGTGTGGCTCCCAACATATGTATATTAATTACAGCATATTTAATCTGTAAAATGCACTGTGTTTATTTTCACCTTATGTGTGTGCATATTTATATGTATTGTTTTATGTCATCATACATGTGTTGCCTGTTTTTTGTATAAAATATTTGATTCTAACAAAACTCTATGCTTTTATGTTTCTACCATTATATTCTGTTGTTAAGTAGTACCATTGGGTGCTAGGATAAATACCTGATCATTTTGTGATGCCAGGGCACCGTTATCCTATACACGGTCCGAGTTTGGAGACAGCTTCGCCTGGGCCAGACACGGGGAGTAAATGAACACACCAACGTCAGATTACGGATAACTGTAATTTTCCTGAGTTGGGTGCAGATGGTATTACACAAACAGTCTGGTACCGTGTGAGAGGATGAGGCATAACCCCTTGGGAGCCCTGTTGCCTTGCTGGGACTTGTGGCGCTTTCACCAAATGAATCGATACTGACTCGTAAGACAGGCAAATGAATCCTGGTAGGTAGGGTCCTGTCAAGGAATTGTAGCCTTCTCTGCCGGGCCATGAACTTCCAAAGTGCGGGTGATCCTTGCAGAATGACCAGATGAATAAATTTGATCTGAGCCTTCCCTTGAGGCTTCTACACACAGCACACCTAAACCATACTGTTGCTCAGCAGTAACTCTGCTTAGACTGGGGCAACTCCTCCCCCACTACACTATAAGGGCAAGCATTAAGGGGTTCCCATTGGCAGGCAGGGTCACATGGGATTTACACAGCTCCTCTCTTAAGGGTACAGTAACATATTTAAAGGGGTATTCTGGCTTTTTACATCTTATCCCCTATCCAAAGGATAGTGGACACAATGTATGATTGCAGGGGTCCCACTGCTGGGACTCCCGTAATCTCGGTGCAGATCTCGGTGCAGAGAACAACTCCAAGAGTCACTGCTGGTATCTACTGCTATATGGTTACTAAATGTTGGAATATTAGTTTGCATATAATTTTTGTTATGAAGTAACAGTATGGCTCCTGACAGGAGGTGGCTGAGGGGGAGTTGGCAAATATAGTACCTGGGGTGTGGGAGGTGGATCTGGATTTTTAAATTTGGGGTATAAGAAGTTAGGCTTTGAACATTCTGACATCATAGCTCCCATTTTTGCTGGAGATATGATTGTTTATGTAACAGTCCTTAATGAATCCTACTGATTAATTTACTGGGTCTATCAGATATACAGTCATGGCCGTAAATGTTGGCACCCCTGAATTTTTTCAAGAAAATGAAGTATTTCTCACAGAAAAGGATTGCAGTAACACTTGTTTTGCTATACACATGTTTATTCCCTTTGTGTGTATTGGAACTAAACCAAAAAAGAGAGGGAAAAAATAACTAATAAGACGTAATGTAACACCAAACTCCAAAAATGGGCGGGGCAAAATTATTGGCACCCTTTCAAAAATGTGTAAAAATAAGATTGTTTCGAGCATGGGATGCTCCTTTAAACTCACTTGGAGCAAATAACAGGTGTGGGCAATATAAAAATCACACCTGAAAACAGATAAAAAGGAGAGAAGTTAACTTAGTCTTTGAATTTTGTGTCTGTGTGTGGCATGGACAACAGAAAGAGGAGAAGAGAACTGTCTGAGGACTTGAGAACCAAAATTGTGGAAAAATATCAACAATCTCAAGGTTACAAGTCCATCTCCAGAGATCTAGATTTGCCTTTGTCGACATTGTGCAACATTATCAAGAAGTTTGCAACCCATGGCACTGTAGCTAATATCCCTGGGCATGGACAGAAGAGAGAAATTGATGAAAGGTGTCAGCGCAGGATAGTCCGGATGGTGGATAAGCAGCCCCAAACAAGTTCCAAAGATATTCAAGCTGTCCTGCAGGCTCAGGGAGCATAAGTGTCAGCTTGAACTATCCGATGACATTTAAATGAAATGAAACGCTATGGCAGGAGACCCAGGAGGACCCCACTGCTGACAAAGAGACATAAAAAAGCAAGACTACATTTCACCAAAATGAACTTGAGTAAGCCAAAATCCTTCTGGGAAAATGTCTTTTGGACAGATAAGACCAAGATAGAGCTTTTTGGTAAAGCACATCATTCTACTGTTTACCAAAAATGGAATGAGGACTACAAGAGAAAAAAACACAGTACCTACAGTGAAATATGGTAGAGGTTCAATGATGTTTTGCTGCCCCTGGCACTGGGTGCATTGAATGTGTGCAAGGCATCATGAAATCTGAGGATTACCAACATATTTTGGGTCGCACTGTACAGCCCAGTGTCAGAAAGCTGGGTTTGTGTCCGAGATCTTGGGTCTTCCAGCAGGACAATGACCCCAAACATACGTCAAAAAGCACCCAGAAATGGATGGCAACAAAGCGCTGGAGAGTTCTGAAGTGGCCAGCAATGAGTCCAGATCTAAATCCCATTGAACACCTGTGGAGAGATCTTAAAATTGCTGTTGGGAAAAGACGCCCTTCTTATAAGAGAGACCTGGAGCAGTTTGCAAAGGAAGAGTGGTCAAACAATCGGGCTGAGAGGTGTAAGAAGCTTATTGATGGTTACAGGAAGCGACTGATTTCAGTTATTTTTTCCAAATATTAATTTAAGGGTGCCAATAATTTTGTCCAGCCCATTTTTGGAGTTTGGTGTGACATTATGTCCAATTTGCTTTTTTCCTCCTTTTTTGGTTTAGTTCAAATACACACAAAGGGAATGAACATATGTATAGCAAAACGTGTTACTGCAATCCTTTTCTGTGAGAAATACTTCATTTTCTTGAAAAATTTCATGGGTGCCAACATTTACGGCCATGACTGTACATTTACAGAAATGGAAAGCTAATTTAGAGGAACTAATACAAGTGTGAGCAAAGTCATATATTAGTAGAAATTGTAAATTTTGATGTTTAAGTACCTTTAAGGATCTATTCACACGTACAGTATTCTGGGCAGATTTGATGCGCAGGATTTCAAGCTGAGTTCAGTCATTCAGTTTACATTGAAATCTGCAGCAGAAAATTCTGCCCATCTGATCTGCGCAGAATACTGTATGTGTGAATAGACCATAAATATGAATATTATCCATGATAATAATTTGGTTCTTGGTCATTGACTTTGTCACAATATCTAGTCTTGCATAGATAATTAAACCTACAAAACAAATGAATGTGTAAAATGAATGGAACCTAGTATTTTTTTTTATGAGTAAACCTGGGCGTATTGATAACTTTAGTTTTATTGTGTGTTCATGTTTTATATGCATGGTCCTAAACAGTTTCATGAAAGGTAAACAGGACATTACTTTTGGATCTACTTATAACATAAACATTGTTGAAGGACATAAATTATGGAAAATGGAAGTGGTTTCTTAGTTAATCTGTAAGGCATTTGCTTTCAGTAAACAAAGCCAAATTTTCATGTCCAAAGTCAATGTTCCAAATTACAGCTAACAAATGTCTACAGCCTGACTTATCTCAAGTTTTCCATTGTCAGGCTGACATGAAACAGACGATGTTCCAGACAGTGCCAGCAGCCAGGAGGCAGGAGAGTCAGCCCAATCCTAATGTAGTCTGAATAAAGACTGTTAAGTGTTAGGGTGTTCATAATTTACAGAATATCTGAAAGATGGATCTGACATATGTAGTCATTGGAAACTGAGTCATACTTCAGAGGACTTGTAAGCCTTGTAAATATAAATCTTAAAATGACACCATTTCCTCATATGTTTGACATGTCAGCATTTACAGCAGCGGAGATAAGTCATGCTGACAGCTCTTTAGCATAAACTATTCTATTGACAGCTAAGACCATTGGATGTTAAATCACTCTCACAAGGCAACATTTCTCTCAGTATTTTCTTTTAATTATTGTTTTAATTTTTTTTTTTTGTAGATTTGTGAACCCAACCTAAAAATAGTATATTTAGGTGCAGATGTTGTCAGAAATCTTTGCTTAAACAAAACATTGGTACCTTGGTATATCTCTAGAATTCATCATACTTTATTATTCTGCACTCTCTAGAATACAATGATAATGTAAACGAGACATCATACACTTACTACATCAGCTGCAAAAAATTGAAGACATTGTTCCTTGTTAAGGGTTTGGCGGGTTCAGTCTACGCCTGTCTAAGGGTCTATTCACACGCCAGAATTTGCGGAATTCCACCTCAAATTAGCGGAAATTCAAAAGTGTGAATGGGAGTGCACAATCCCATACAAGTCTATGGGCTTCCAATTTGAGGCGGAAATTCTGCCGTGTGAATAGTCCCTCAGGCAGTGTTTCCAAACCAGTTTGCCTCCAGCTGTTGCAAAACGATAACTCCCATCATGTTAGGAGTTGTACTTTTGCAATAGCTGGAGGAATACTGGTTGGGAAATACTGGTCTAAAGTGTATGGTTGCTTCCTGACTCTCCACTAACTGATGGTGTCAGTAATAATGGGTCAGGCATGTTGGATTTTTGCCACCCAAAAATCTGGGAGGGATAAATCGGCGCTAGAGCTGTCTGGTTGTGGCTTACCCTTCTCCTCCCTGCGTAGAACACAAACATTTGACCATTACTAATGTTGATATGTGTGGGAAGGTTGGCGGAGTTCATTTGGCTGACAGTTATTGAAGTTTATTGATGGCTTTACAATATCACATTATAGCATATATTGTAATGTATGCAGGCCAATTTCCTATCAATAGAGATTCTTATTTATTTATTTTTTTCTCTGCTATTATCACTGTGTGTAGGTTTAGCATTTTTTGGCTTTACCTTCAGTGGTTATCTCCATGTAATGTTAAAGGGTATTCAGGGAAAAACTTTTTTTTATATCAACTGGCTCCAAAAAGTTCAACAGATTCGTAAATTAATTCTATTAAAAAATCTTAATCTTTCCCTTAGTTATCCGCTGCTGAAGTGCTCTCTGCTGACACCTCTGCTTGTCTCAGGAACTGTCTGAAGCATTAGAGGTTTGCTATGGGGATTTGCTTCTACTCTGGGCAGTTCCTGAGACAAGCAGAGGTGTCAGCACAGAGCACTGTTGTCAGACAGAAAAGAACAACTCAACTTCAGCAGCTGATAACTACCGGAAGGATTATGTTTTTATTAGAAGTAATTTACAAATCTGTTTAACTTTCTGGAGCCATGTGAGATATACAGGGTGGGCTCTTTATATGGATACACCTTAATAATATGGGAATGGTTGGTGATATTAACTTCCTGTTTGTGGCACATTAGTATATGTGAGGGGGGAAACTTTTCAAGATGGGTGGTGACCATGGCGGCCATTTTGAAGTCGGACATTTTGAATCCAACTGTTGTTTTTTCAATAGGAAGAGGGTCATGTGACACATCAAACTTATTGGGAATTTCACAAGAAAAACAATGATGTGCTTGGTTTTAATGTAACTTTGTTCTTTCATGAGTAATTTACAAGTTTCTGACCCACTTATAAAATGTGTTCAATGTGCTGCCCATTGTGTTGGATTGTCAATGCAACGCTCTTCTCCCACTCTTCACACACTGATAGCAACACCGCAGAAGAAATGCTAGCACCGGCTTCCAGTATCCGTATACACTGCTATATACTACTATATACACCGCAGGAGAAATGCTAGCACAGACTTCCAGTATCTGTAGTTTCAGGTGCTGCAGAATGGGCAAAACAAAAAATTGGAACAGGACCCTCAGTTTACGCAGAAGATTTTGTTCAGTGATGAGGCAAACTTTTGTGTGAATGGTGAAGTTAACAAACAAAACCACCGCTATTGGTCTGACCACTAACCCACATTGGATAGATCCCTCCAAGACTGTTTGAACACAAAAATTTATGGTATGGTGGTTGTATATGGGGTACAAAGATAGTGGGGCCATTCTTCATCAATGGAAATCTCAAGGCCACTGGATATGCAAAATTGCTACATGATGATGTGTTTTCCCTCTTTATGCACTGAAGCTGGCACGTTCCCTGAGTTTTTCCAGCAAGATGGTGCACCACCACATTATGGGTGTCAGGTCCGAGCATTCCTAGATGAACAGTTTCCTGGAAGTGGATTGGTCATCGTGGGCCAGTTGAATGGCCCCCAAGGTCTCCCAATCTGACCCCCCCTAGACTTTTCTCTTTAGGCAATTGTCTATGCTGTGAAGATATGAGATGTGCAGCACCTGAAACTACGGATACTGGAAGCCGGTGCTAGCATTTCTCCTGCGTGTGTTGCTATCAGTGTGTGAAGAGTGGGAGAAGAGGGTTGCATTGACAATCCAACACAATGGGGCAGCACATTGAACACATTTTTTAAGTGGTCAGAAACTTGTAAATAATTCATGAAAGAATAAAGTTTACATTAAAACCAAGCACATCATTGTTTTCTTGTGAAATTCCCAATAAGTTTGATGTGTCACATGACCATCTTCCTATTGTAAAAACAAAAGTTGGATTCAAAATGTCCGACTTTAAAATGGCCGCCATGGGTCACCACTCATCTTGAAAAGTTTCCTCCTCACATATACTAATATGCCACAAACAGGAAGTCAATATCACCAACCATTCCCATTTTATTAAGGTGTAATCCATATAAATGGCCCACCCTGTATATATAACTTTCTGGAGCCATTTGAGATGTATTTTATTTCTATTTTATGAACATATTTAGCCTAAGAAGGGTGACGTAACAAGATCTCTACTAGTTGGTTTATATAGAGAGTATTTTGCACAATATAAACTGAACATATATTGCTGACTCTTAGGCAGGCATGCACTTCCAGTACCATCTTACTTATCCAGGGACAAGCATCACCTATAAGTGTTCATCTTAGGAGCCTCCAGCTGTTGCAAAACTACAACTCCCAGCAAGCTCGAACAGCCGAGGAGTTGTAGTTCTGCTACAGCTGGAGGAACCCTGGTTGAGAAACACTGATCTAAGTGCTGGACTATCAGATAAGCACCCATAACAGTGTTTATACAGGCAGCTTCTTCCTTGCATGCCTCTGGACT